>NW_022631027.1:17804041-17954145 GCF_010015895.1 Lontra canadensis
AAAGAAAGAAAGAAAGAAAGAAAGAAAGAAAGAAAGAAAGAAAGAAAAGAAAAGAAAAGAAAGAAAGAAAGAACGAACTATTTGGAAGGCAAAGAGAAGTAGCAACTATATCTTTTCATACTCTGAAGACCTATGTTGGACATCACAATAGCTCTGGCATGTTGTCACTGATTGGATGGCTGATCTTGTTGGTATAAGGGACGCCTGGGTGGCTCACAGTGTTGGGCCTCTGCCTTCGGCTCGGGTCATGATCTCGGGGTCCTGGGATCAAGTCCCACGTCGGGCTCTCTGCTCAGCAGGGAGCCTGCTTCCTCCTCCACCTCTCTCTGCCTGCTGCTCTGCCTACTTGTGATCTCTCTCTGTCCATGAATAAATAAAAATCTTAAAAAAAAAAAAAAAAGAAAGAAAAGAAAGCACCTGGATCTTCAGTTCCTGCCAAATCTCTTCCAGCTTCTCTGAGTCCCACGCCAACTGCATGTGTAGCTCTGTGGTGAGGGACAGCAGCTTTCTTAACAGGTCACACATTGCATCAAAGTTGGAGGTAGTACAAGACAGGTGTGAATTCTATTTCATTCTTTTGGGTTCCATTTTGCCTTTATTTTTTTCATATCCAGATTTTCTTTTTTATCACTGTCTGCCAAAGCCACAATGACTTAGGTTTAACACTAGACACAGAGACATTAACGTGCAGAAATTTTTCCATCAACTCCCAGTGTTGTTTAAGATCCAACCCCTATACTCAATCACTTATTCCATACCACTCATCTTGCTGCTGCTTTTCTTTGTACCCAGACTGATACAAAGGTTAGGTAAACAGTGAATTCTATACTCCGAGCCTCAATAATTTGAGTTGTGTGAAATGTTCATTCAACATGCCTAAAGTTTAAAAATGTCCAGGATAACCATAGACCTGTTTAAAAAGCATCACTTACTCTAACCAAATAGTAAGAGAAAAAACAAAATCAGAGTTGGCTTGTCATAATCTATTTAGAAATTAATAATGAAACAGAGGGGAAAAGTAGAGAGAAAATTCAAAGCTTAGATGTTGAAACTCACTAAATTTTGACTGTATCTAGCCTTTGAATGACAGTAACATTTCATCTTTATTCCTTTTTTTCCTTCAGTCTCCTGCTGTGCTTCATTTTTTTGGGGGGCGATGTGGGGGGAGCAGAGGAAAAAAACAGTTAAATGATAATCTGTGTATAAACTTGTTTTCTGAGACCAGTACTTCCAAGCACCTATTTTACTTTTCTAAATGATACTCATGTAACAGAGACTGAATAGCTGGCAGGCCTCGTTTAGATCAACTTACTTAAAAAAAAAAAAAAAAAAAATCCCACAATGCATCCAGAGTGCTGCCCCTATTGTTGATCGAGATCTTTCTGATTTTGTTCTCGCAGTGCCTGTGTATGTTTAGAGACACTGAAATTACCTTTACCTTTTCCAGCGATGTTGATGTGTCAACTCTCATTTCAGGAATAAGCTTGACATTATGTGTCTTCATCTGTGGATTTTTTTGTTTAATCCCATCTTTATCTCCTCTGCTCTTCGTTCTCCTTTGTTGGGTCTTTACTGTAGGTTTCTAATAATACCAAAGAAGATTTCATTCTCTTCTTTGTATTTCGTTTTAAAGTACTTGAAATCTTGTATTCTGATGCATAAAGTTTGTATCACCATTTGAACTGCAAGTCTTCATGTATGAGGGGAGAAAACTGAAGCAACAGAAGATAAAAATAATCTGAGAAAAATTCCGTTTTTTAAATAATCTCTACACACATTTGTTTCTGCCAGGAGTATTACATTTAATGATCAAGGATTAGAATATATCAATGCGACCTCACCCCCGTTAAGTTTAAAGTAAAATGTGTGTGAGTGTGTGTATGTGTGTGTTATTTTTATATTCAAGCAGTTTTACATTATTTTTAAATTGGAAATTTTCTTCCCTTTGCAAACAGGTTTTTTTTTTCTTTTTAAAATGTAGCCTTTGTGATATATTCTGAGTGTTTTACCATCCAATTTTCATGGCATTTTATCTTTTTTTTTTTTTTAACTGAAAACACAGTAATACTCCCCTTTTTGCTCACACTTGATCACCATCTGCAGTGGAAAGCAACACTCCAATCCCAACCCCCACATTCAGCACTGACACCAGGAAATGTTCCTGCTGCTTGATCACACCGAGCAACATTTGGAGAGGGGTCATCTATTCCCAGTTTGAATTCTGGGTTTTGGAATCCTACTCTACATTTTTTAGATTAACAGATGTTTTGTGGTATTTTATGTTCCAAGAAGCATCACTGCAGAGATTGATCGATAGATGAATAATGATCAGTGGAAAGCTGACACAGAGCACAAGGTGTAGTAACTTTTATGGTTAGGAATCTGATATGCTGCCAGCAGAGTTTCTTCAATTCACACCTCCGTTTCCTTATTGCCTTGACGCTTGGATATGGCTCAGGTAAAATGAGAGTGAGACCACAGAGGAAAGGCTTTCATAAGGAAAGGAGGAAATCTTATTGATGAGCTGTTTCAATCACTTATTTTGATAGATAAAAAGCTAAGGCCAGTGGAAGTGAAGTGACTGGCAAAATCTCAGAGAAAAACAATGGCAACTAACAAGCTCGTATGGAAAGCCAAGCCACAGAGTAGGTTGGGTAATCTCAGGATGGCAGTCCAGCAGACTGAGCAAAGCAGAACATGCATGAGATGTTTACAGCTGCAGACGTACCCTCTCTTCTTTCCGTGGTGGAGGTGACCCTGAAAGAGCTTCTGCCCACATGGGTGCTTTCGCCTCACTTGTCCTCCCTTTCTGGCACTGGGACGCGGAGAGGAAGAATTAGTTCCTTGGGTGATACTGTCAGAACCACACTGCATGAAGGCCCGAGGGTCAGTATCATCTGGCAAGCCTGTGAGCTCAGATACTTTCCAAAATAGGAGACTGCAGCCATGTCAACCCTTCACACACACAACCAGCCCCTCCCCCCACCAGTCCTGCTCAGTTAGTTTAAATTAACCATTAGTTACAGTCAGTTCTGTTTAACATAGCATATGTTCCTAAAAACCATCATGTTATACAAAATCACAAAATAAAAACAATAGGGTTTAAGAGGGGGGGAAAAAAGAGGTTAGCAGCACATCTATCAAAACAAGTAATGGGGACGCCTGGGTGGCTCAGTCCTTTAAACATCTGCCTTCAGCTCCAGTCATGATCCCAGGGTGCTGGGATCGAGCCCTGCATCGGGCTCCCTGCTCAGAGGAGAGTCTGTTTCTCCCTCTGCTTCTCCCCCTTCCCCTGCTCCTTCTCTCTCTCTCTCTCTCATGCTCATGCACATGTGTGCATTCTCTCTCAAAGTAAAAAAAGAATCTTAAAAAAACACGCAAGGAAAGATGATAGAAACCTATTAAAATGGTAGAACCATTTTTCACATGTTAAATGGTTAAGAATCATAAAAACTAGAATAAATACTATAATTTCTTCTATAAAAGACCCAACATTTGCCCATGGAAGTAAGTGTCGGAAGGGTTGATTTTGGGGCATTTTTGTGAGATGGCAGAAGGAGGATTCTTAGAAATTAGATAGAAAGTTGAAACCCCAAATATGGCTAGATGTGGCGCATACCACACACAGGTGACTCCCATTATCTTGGAGATATTTGAGGTGTGTTTGTGTGCATTTTGCCTGTTTCTACATAACACAGTTCAGCTGGTTACAGTTTTCTTCATTCCCCTGATGTTTCTAGGGGATAAAACTATACATAAGGAAATGAAAATTTTGCATTATGCTCAGTTTTTTCCTAAAATATCAATTCTGTTGGAACCAATATGTATTTTAAAAACAAGCATGATAGTACTGTTTATAATTTAAAAGTCTTAAACAATTGCTATGTATATGTGTAAGAGTTGCACACTTGACCTCATGAGGTATAAACTTCACTGGGGAGACCTTTACTAAGACCTCAATTTAAATGTGATGGGGTTTTATTAAAAAAGATGACACAGCACTTTGGGAATACCCGCAGGAGTACCTCCCCTGGATCGGGATTGAGGTGGCCACCGTGGGCCTTTGAAATTTAAGCTAAGACTTGAAGTATATGCGGGATTTAGGAAAGAGAATTGGCAGAGAGAATGTTATTGGCAGAAAGAGGATCCAAGTTGCAGAGTCTAGAGGCAAGATAATACAGCATGTCTATAGACCAGGGTTTAGTTAAGTCTGTGGCATAATTTGTAAGGGAGAGTTTGCCAAGCAATGAGGCTGGTAACTGAGACTGTGATAAGATAGATATTGCACATCAGCATCCATGAGCTTTGTTCAGAATTCACTGGACATCTTTGAAGGCTATAAACAAACATTTAAACAGATTAAACTGCTTTAAGGATTCTTCTTTTTTTTTTTTTTAATTTTATTTATTTGAGAGAGAGAGAGAGAGAACATGAGAGGGGAGAAGGTCAGAGTGAGAAGGAGACTCCCCATGGAGCTGGGAGCCCAATACAGGACTCGATCCCAGGACTCCAGGATCATGACCTGAGCCGAAGGCAGTCACTTAACCAACTGAGCCACCCAGACGCCCTAAAGATTATTCTTACGGTAGTTTGGAGGACAGTTTGGGTGACAAGATTGTAGGCAGGTGTGACAGAGTTTACCAGCTGATAACCAAAAAATGAGTCATCTTCCTTCTTGGCTACATCATATTTTCTGCCTTATTTCAGTCAGTTGAGGCAAATAACCCAATTCTTGCCAACAGAGTGTATAAGTGGAAGCTCTGTGAGTAATCCTTGGATTAAGGCTACTAAAGAGCCTCTGAATTCTTTCTTTTTCCTCTTGCTAGCTGGATGTAGATACCATTAAGGAGTCATGAGGTGGAAGGAGGTTCAGTCTCTGAAATCTGCATGAAAAATAGCTGTGTGCAAACCAGAAACACTCCACTTGGACTACGATATGAAGAATATGATACTTTCATTGTGCTTTAGCTATTGTACTTTGGGGCATAAGGATAGAACCCCCAACTCACCCTTCCCCCCTTTATTTATTTATTTATTTATTTTTATTTATTTATTTTTTTGCAGCTAGACATATCCTAACCAGTGTAGGCAGAGATCAGTTAGAATAGTCCTGATGTGAGATTGGGGATGGATGGTAGTAGTGTGAGTTGAGATGTGGGGATATGGATGCATTTAAGAAATGTTTAAAGGATTGCACAATAATACTCCATGACTGCTAGGAATTGAAGATGATAAGAAAGAGAAGAAATCAAGGATGCATGTGATGAGGAGTTTGTGTATAAATTTCAAGAAACCACACATATCCCACTGCATCCTCCAACTGAAACATTAGATTAATACATCTGTTCAATTTTCCTGAAAAAAGTATGTTTATGATGGATCGGGAAAGTTCTGTATCTTCTTCATCCTTTCTTTTATATTTGGGGATTATGTCATAATTCCAGAAGATTTTATACTAATATTTTTCTGTGATTTAATTTATAATTTTTTTAAGATTTATTTATTTATTTTAGAGAGAGAGCATGTGCATACATGAGTTGGGGGGAGGGGGGCAGAAGAAGAGGGAGAAAGAAATCCTCAGGCAGACTCTTGCTGAGTGTGGAGCCTGACACAGGGCTCCATCCCAGGACCTCAGGATCATGACCTGAGCCAAAATCAAGAGTTGGCCACTTAAGGGACTGAGCTACCCAGGCACCCCTCCAAGTTTTTGAAACTAACTCACAGTTAACAACACACTTATACATCCTAACTACAAACTATGTCAGTTCCAAAGTTTTCCTGAATATTATCCTTATATTTTACAGCGTTCTGGAAATCTCACTTATCCTGAGCTTGCAGTTTTGTCTTTTCATTCTCTGAAGACCAATCTGAAATGTGCTAACAGAACAGACTCTGTCCTGCCCAGCTTTTTCTCCTATGCTACTTCTGCAATGCTCTCTGTCCGCTAATTCTAAAAAACTCACACTGGAATGCTTTTCATTACTCAAAGGTACTATACTACAACTAGCCTAAGCCTATGCACATGCTGTTTTCTTTGCCAGGAATATACTTCCTCTTAAATTGTCTACCTTTGTTTGATTTACTCTGACTTAAAATTCAGTTGAGAGCTCAACTGCATTTCCTCATGGAAATCTTACTTGACGCACCATATTAAATAAAGTCTACTATTAAATGCTCTTAATGTCTCTCTGTACATCTTCTTTAAAAAAAAGCTTATTATTATTTATAATTATTTTTGTGATTATTTAATAATTAACTCAATATTTGCTAAGCTCCCTGAGGTCAGAGATGATGGATTTTGCCAAACCTTAGCTTTCTAACATCTGGCAGACACAGGGCATAAACAATGAATTTTGGAACACTGAAAAAAAAAATTCAAAAGAGAAAAAAACCCAACTCGTTACCGAAGGCTGTCTGACCCCCCACTTCCCACATTTTCTTACTAGCAGAGTCCAGTTTGGTTCAGGTGTACGCTCTACCCACACATGACTCAAGGGATTGTGCTCTTCACTTCTGCTCCTAAGGCAATTCTTCATTGATCAAATCAATCATTATTACCCAATTCCTCTTGTAAGTGACTGGCTTGGGCTTTACATGTGATGCATTCTATCCAGTAAGACTTGAAATCTATTTGGGGACTTCAAGGAAAGTCTTCCTTGCTCTTAAAACTTGATACATGAGAAGAAACAGTACCTCTTCTGAATCCTTCTTGAATTCATGAGGGAAATTAAACAGAAACGGTAAGGCAGAGTGATGGAGTGAATCCTGGTACTTAACATTGTTAAAGCCACCAAGTTTATCCATTTCAAAGCTACATTACATTAAAAAATTATTTGACATTAAAATTTTTAATTCATCAGGAAGATCCTTTTCCTAACATTTTATTTTCCAGGAAGCTATGTTTTCTAACATAATTATATGTGTTTAACAAATAGTTATTGAATGAATGAAAGGCATATATACTTAGAGCCTAATAAACAGTACACATAGTACATGGACATGTTTCCAAGCTTTGGCAATGATATTTCCTCAGCCTTGAATATTTTTCTTACCCCCACTTGACTAACTCAGGTCTTTCAAGATCCAGAACTCGTCCCTACCTCCAGGATGTCTTTCTCTCATATTGTTAGGTCAGCAGCCCCTTTTTATACTCTAACACCAACTCAGTCTTCTACCACAGCATACTCTTATATTCTTATTATGTCTTTCCTTGTACCTCTTCCCACATGCAACCAAAACTCTCCATGATCTCCATGAAGAAGAACCACAATAACTAAGGCTGAGCCTGCTGTTCAGTAGGTACTAAATATATAAATGCTCTTCAGAGGGAAGGAGCTACATAAACTGAAATAACTAGGGAAAGTTTTGGAGAATAAGTGAGAATTTAGTTGAGCTAATCTTTGTAATGTGTGGAGGGGGAAAGAGCATTGCTGTAGAAGATTGTAAAATGGCAGAAAGCAGACTTTTTTTTTCCCCCCCATAGGAAATTGGTGATTGCAGCACTAGAGTATATATTGGTAGGAGATACTGTGGGGAAAGATTGGTACAACAAATCACATTGGAGCAGTATCTGAATGTCAGTCAAGGGAGCTTAGAATTTATTTTGCAGTTGTAGGAATGCCATATTGAGAATGCACATGTGATAGTCCTCCATAAAAAGTTGGTGATGTATGTGAAAAACAGGTGAAATGAGAATTGCGAGAGTCAATTGTACAAGGAAAATAAGGCTCTGAAAATAGGTAGTGGCAGTCAATATGAAGGAAGGTATCTTGGAAATAAATAATAAAGAGAATGTATTGTTAGGTCAGTGAGTTTCTTGGAAACCGAGTTAATCCACAAGCTTAAATTACAGTAAGGCGTAAAGATCACAGTTTTCTTCATTGTAAAGTCTACTGCCATGTATTTTACTGAGGCAATAAATGATATTGGCAATTTGGTCAGTGACCATTTTGAGCATCCAAGTGATACACGTCATGTATTTTTGTCATCAAATATACTGAATTTTCACCAACTGTATAGCTTAACAAAGACTTATTTGATGGGAGCAATTTGGGCATTTTTACTTAATAGTTATACTGATATAACATAAAAAGCAATAAAAAACTGTTGTACTATATTGTATATGTATTATGTTTGGATTTGGAAATGAAAAAGAGGAGATGTGTTATCTCAAATATGAACTTGAAATTCGGGGTCATAAAGTCTGGAAGAAAAGACCACTTACTCAAATGTGCAGATACCAACACAAAGACACAAGGATCATGAAGGATCATGCAAACATGAAACTACCAAAGGAAACTAATAAAGTTCCAACAACTGATCCTAAAGAAATGGAGATTTATGACCTGCATGACAAAGGGCTCAGAATAATAATTTTTAAGCAATTCCGTGAACTGCAAGAACACACAGGGAGACAACTAAACAAAATCAGAAAAATAAGTCAAAAATAAGATGAGAAATTTAAGAAAACAAAAATAACAACAACAAAAACAAAAAAGAAACCCTCAAAAATATCCAAACAGAAATCCTAGAGCTGAAGAATACAATGACTAACCTGAAGAATCCAGTAGAGGATTTCAACAGCATATGAAAGAACCAATAAACTCAAATACAAATCATTTGAAATACCCAGAAAACAATAAATAAAATGGCAATAGTAGGTCCTTGTCTATTGTAACTGCTTGAAAAATAAATAGATTAACTTATCTGGTCAAAAGATAGAAAAAGCTGTGGAATAAAAAAAGATCCATTGCTATGCTGCCTACAAGAGACTTACTTTAGCTTTAAGGACACACATAGGCTGAGAATAAAGGAATTGAAAAAGATATTCCACAAATGTAAAAGTAGACAAAAGTAAAGTAAACAAAAGTAAACAGAGGTAGCTATACTTTAATAAAAAAAAAATTTTCAGCTAAAAATGGTCACAAGACCTACAATATCATTATATGATGATAAAAGGAGTCATTTCATCAAGAAGCTATCACAATTATAAATATTTATGCACTCTGGCAGATCTAAATATGTAAAGCAAATACTAATAGAACTAAAAGGAGAAATAAATAGCAATACAGTAATAGTTGGGGACTTTAGTACCCCACTCTCAACAAAGGGTAGATCATACAGATAGAAAATCACTACGGAATCAGTGATTAAAAAGATACCATAGACCAAATGGACCTACTATACTGGTACAAAACATTCTGTCCAAGAGCAATAAGATACACATTTTTCTTAAGTACACATAGAATATTTTCTAGATCATTTATAAGGTCACAAAACAAGTCTCAAATGCAGTAAGATAGAAATGATATTGTGTCTTTTCCAATCATGATGATATGAAAAGTAGAAATCAGTAACAATTAAAACTGAACAAGGGATAAAAATGTGGAAATTAACACAATCCTTAAAAAACCAGTAGATCAAAAGAAGAGAGCAAAAGTTAAATTAGTAAATCTTGAGATAAAGAAAAATGGAAACACAGCATATCAAAGCTAAAGGCCAGTATCAGTGATGAATGTAAATGCAAAATTCTCAATAAAATACTAGCAAGCTGAGTTTAGTGGCCATTAAAAGTATAATACAGTATGATCAAGTGGGATTCAGCTGTAGAATGCAAAATATTATAAAATATACAAATCAGTAAGTGTGATGCTTCACATTATAGGATGAAAGATACAAATTAAATGATCATCTCAACAGTTGCAGGGAAAGAATTCAACAGCGAAAAATTCAGCGTCCTTTTATGATACAAACTCAACAGACTGGGTATAGGAGTATATATCAGCATGACAATCTAACATCATAATCAATGGTGTGTAACACCACACAGCTATTATCATACTCCATGGTGAATGCTTGAAAGGTTTCCCTCTAAGATCAGTAACAAAATAGAGTGCCTGCTCTCACTAATCCTATTCAACATAGTATTGGAAGTCCTAGCCAGAGTGATCAGGCAAGAAAAAGAAAGAAAAAAACGTCATTCAAATTGGAAAGGAAGATGCAAAATTGTCTTTGTGTGAAGATGACCTAATTTTATATGCAGAAAACTCTAAATGCTAGCAAAGACACCTAAGACTAATAAATGAATTTAGTAAAGTTCCAGAATACAAAATCAGCATACAAAAGTTAGTTGCTTTCCACACACTAACAACAAACTATATGAGAAAAAGAAAGGAAACATCTAATTTACAGTAGCATTAAAAACAATAAAAAACTTAGGAATAAATTTAACAAAAGAGATTAAAACATATACATTAAAAACTATAGGATACTAAGGAAAGAGACTGATGACCCAAATAAATGGGATGATATCCCATGTTAGATCAAGAATTAATACTGTTGGGGTGCCTGGGTGCCTGGTTTGGCCCTAAAAGTATCAACAACAAAAGTGAAAATAAACAAGAAGGATTATATCAAAGTAAAAAACTTCTGGACAGCAAGAGGATGATCAATAAAATGAAAAGACAACAATGTTAGAAAGAATATTTGTAAACCACACATCTATTTTAAAAACACCTCATACAACTCAATAGCAAAACAAACAAACAAAGGAAAAACAAATAATTCAACTTAAAAGTGGACAAATCTTAGTAGGCTTTTTTCCCAAGAAGATGAATAGCCAACAGGTACATGAAAATGGGTTCAGCATAAGTAATCATTAGGGAAATGCAAATCGAAACCACAATAGATATCACTTCACATCCATTAGAATGGCTATTATCAAAAACAAGAGATAATAAGGTGAGGGTGTGGAAAAAAGGAAACCCTTGTGCACTGTTTTTGGTATTGTAAATAAGTACAGTCACCATGGATAACAGTATGGAGGTTCCTCTAAAAAGAGAACTATTATATTCAGCAAACCACTTCTGGATAATCATCTGAAGGAAATGAAAAAAGGGCATCAAAAAGATATCTGTACTTCTGTACTTTTTCTAAAAAGTTTTTATTTAAATTCCAGTTAGTTAATGGGACACCTGGGTGGCTCACTCAGTTAAGCATATGCCTTTAGCTCAGGTCATGATCCCAGGGTCTTGGGATCTAGTTGCACATCAGGCTCCCTGCTTGGTGGAGAGCCTGCTTCTCCCTCTGCCTGCTTTTCTCTCTCTCTAACAAATAAAATCTTAAAAAAAGAAATTAAAAAATCATATGGGAACCTGAGTATGTCTAGCATAGTCTTTGGACATAGTAGTCAAAAAAATCCAGTTAGTTAATATAAGTATAATATTAGTTTTGGTTGTATTCAACATTTCTATATCTCACCCAGTGCTCATCATAGCAAGTGCACACCCTTAATCCCCTTTATCTATTTTTCCCCACCCCCCGACTTCCCTGTTACCCATCAATTTCTCTCTATAGTTAAGAGTATGTTTCTTGGTTTGCCTCCCACCCCCTTTCCCCTTTGGTCATTTGTTTTGTCCTTTAAATTCCACATATGAGTGAAATCATATGGTATTTGTCTTTCTCTGACTTTTTTCTTAGCATAATACTGTAGCTCCATCCATGTTATTGCAAAGAGATATTTTCACTTTTCTGTTTACTGCAGCATTATTTACAACGGCAAAGATATAGAAGCAACCTAAGTGTCCTTGGATGATTGAATGAATAAAGAAAATATGATGCACACATATATACACATACATGTATGTGTATGTGTGTGTATATATCCGTATATATACACACACACCCACAATACAATTGGATATTATTGAGTCATAAAAAGAGGAAATTCTACCATTTGCGACAACATGGAAGACACTTGAGGGCATCATGCTAAGAGAAATAGATTAGACAAAGAAAGACAAATAATGTATGATCTCACGTATATATGGAATTAAAATAAAATCATAGAATCAGAGTATAGAAGGGTAATTTCCAGTGGTGGAGGGGTATGGAAAATGGAAGGAGGTGGTCAATGTATACAAACTTTCTATTAAAAGATATATAAATTCTGGGGATCTAATGTGAATGTGAATACATGTGAATGATAGTTAACTATATTGTATACTTTAATGTTGCTAAGAGAGTGGATCTTAAAAGTTCGCACCACACACACATAAAGGTAACTGTAATTTAAGGAATGTGTTGTCTAACTATATTGTGGTAAGCAGTTCACAATGTGTACATGTGTCAAATCATCATATTGTATGCCTTAAACTTGCACAATATTATATGCCAATGGTACTTCAGCAAAGCTGGTAAAAATAAAAAAGAAATTCAGTATCAACTCTTTTCAATTTAACTTGGTGTTCTGATCTTAATAGCTTGATTGAAAGGCCATTTAATGAAACAGGTAAGAAGTATTTTATGTTTGTATGAGTATTTTTAAGGGATTTATAAATTTTATGTAAAAACAAAGATTACTGATTAGAATATAAAATTTTAATATTTTTAATATAAATAGAAATTAAAGATTCATATTCATGCAAATGTTACTCAAATCATACACCTGTACTCCTTGGAGGCATGTCCTTCAACCTTCTTACCATTAGGAAACATTTGAAAAATTCTAGGATAGGAACAAAATTCTTGGTTGTATATTAACCATGTCATGAACTTTTCATCAATTTTATGTGAATCTCTTAACTTCTCTGATCCCACTCTCATAATTTGTCAATTTAGGAGAGTTAATCAAATCATTATTAAAATGCTTCACATGATATCTGCAGAATAGAGAATCCCCAGAAGACAGTGTAATGAAAACACTAATAATGAAACATCAACAAAGCATGACATATTTTTTCTGGAATTGTGTATCTTTCCAAAAAATTTTAGTTGATAATTGAACAACTCCACATTTTACATTTTCAAGTCAGTGTAAATGGATTTACATTTGCCCATTTAAACCTTCCCATTAAACTTTAGTTCTGGCTAAGTGATATTAAGTTATCTGTGCACCTGTCTGCATTTGGAAAGATTGGGACCCTTCTCATGCCTCAGGTTTGGTTGTACCTTATGCTAATAGCAGGGTCAAGTTTGATAGTTTGCTTTTATCATTTGATGACACATCTGTAGAAAATTCATTGATTTTTTATTCCTTAGGTACCAGCTTTTACTTTGAATAAGTTGTCTGCCTTCTTAAAATACCCACTCTTCATCCTCATTGTTTATAAGTTGAGTCTCTTTTGCCAGTTCTTCTCCACCATTTCCAGTGCATAAGCAGGGGCATCTAAGAAATTTAATCATTCCCACTGCTTACATTTGGTCAAAATGTATCAAAAAGTATTTCAGGATCATTGATAGAATCATTTCAACAATAAGGTCTGACCTAAATTTTTTTTTTCATTTATCCCTTTATTGTCTCTATCTGTCATGCATAGCCATGTGTGATAAGCAATTATAGAAGATCCTTTATGAAATTGCATTATTTTGTGCTATGTTCTATGTTCTGTGTTACCTAAGGCGTTTATCTTTACAACATTGAATCAATTAAAAGAATGTGGAATAGTTGGGAGATAATATGAGCAAGTAACTCAACAATTTGACATTTAACTCTTAGGATTGATTCTCAAGGTTATACCAAATACAAAAAGTCTTTTTTGTCCTTTTCATCTTTGTATTTAGAAATCTATGCGAACAAACAGCAGTGAATGCAGAACATAATTCATTTTAGCTGTGAGCAACTTCCATTGTGAATTAAGAATTCATTCAAAACACATCTGATTTAAGGATTTGCTTTTAACAGTAAAAATAACAACTTCTAACCTTACCATAGGAGAAGACATAGTGATTGTATTTTTTAGAGATACACGTATTTCTTAGATTTCATATAATCACAACAGGTTTCAAAAGTAAGGGGAAAATAAGCCTTGTAGTTATTGAAATAATGAAAAATCCCATCTACATCAGAGTACCAGGGGCTGTCCCTTCTCTCTCCACTTTTTGCTCAGCTTGCTTTTGGTATTTCTGAACGCTCTGGAATTAAAAGTGCAGAGTGAAGAGAGATAAAGAAGGGCAGCAAATTTCTTACTTGACTGCTACTGCCATAGGCCTCACGCTAAGTTTTTTAGACCTGGTTAATGTCTAAAGCTTCCTTTCTCTCAAAAGAAACTTTTATGAAGGGTCAGTTACCCTTTTCTGTGATCAAACTCTCACCACACTTAGTAACTTAAAATAGCACTCTCTATTATTTCTCAGCAGTCCATCAGCTGTGCACTTCTGCTGATTGGACCGGGCTGGTTTTATCTTGATTGTTGACTCATATGTCAAAAGATAGTAACTTGGAACTGGATGGTCTCAGAAAGCCTTATCTTATGTTTGGGGGTGGTTTTACTATTAGAGGAACAGCAAGTTTCTCTTCTTTTTTTTTTTTTTTTAAGATTTTATTTATTTATTTGACAGACAGAGATCACAAGTAGGTAGAGAGACAGGCGGGGGGGGGGGGGGGGGGAGCAGGCTCCCTGCTGAGCAGAGAGCCCAATGTGGGACTTGATCCCAGGACCCTGAGATCATGACCTGAGCCAAAGGCAGAGGCTTTAACCCACTGAGCCACCCAGGCACCCTCACTTGTCTCTTCTTATAAAGAGGGTATCAGGTCCTCTTTGCATGGCAGAGTACAAAGAACAGTAAAGGAGAGGGCAATCTCTGATGTGCAAGTTTTCAAATTGTTGCTATGGCGTGTTTGCCTCTATCCATTGACAGAAATAAATCATTCGATAAAATGCAGAGTCAGCATGAGAAGGGACCACCCGGGGTGTGGTTTCAAGGACTTGTGACAGGTTATCGCAACAATTTATCACATATGGGCCCTTCAGAGATTCAGTCCCTGGTGATGTGTCATGTATTTTTACCTTAATGGTGCTGTGTCTTGCTGCCTATTACTTATTTGGTAGCCCCCAAAGAATTCACTGATACTCAAAGCTTCTCTTTGTGGAAGTTTCCAGTCCATGGAAAGTCTTCCTGGACATAATCCAAGAAAATGGAAGCCACCTCTCTTAACCAACATGGCCAATAGCTGGTCTCTGGGAAACATTCATATTCTTTGTCCAGAAAAACTCTGGAAAATAAAGGCTGAACCCAAGTCAGTTCCCTCTTATTTGCTTCCTATTTTTTAAGAGCTTACCATCCCACTCCTCCCCTTTTAGAGTTATCTGCAGGAGTCCAACAGTGTCCACCGTATCACACCAACTTTAGGAAGCTCATGTCAAAGCTCACCACACACTTCTGCTGAAGCCAGTCTCACCAAGCTTGGGATAAGTGTCAGGCATCAATTAATTACCCTTTACACTTGGGAATGGCTAAACTCACAGTCGATCAACAGTTATCTCCAAAATAGAGCTTTCGAATCTTTATTAACCACCAACAGCATGATTCTTTAAGAGCCTGGATGTAGGTGAGGGATTAAGAATTGAGTAACCAGATTTTTTTCCTTTTGAAATCTTTGTCTTAGTCTGACATCTCAGTTTAGGGTTTCATAAATAGCATACCTTCACCCTTCAGGCTCCTCAATGCCAAATAAGCATCTTGTTGTATGTGGTAAGTGACACAATTTGTGAAATAAATAGGCATTTTCCCTCCAAGTAAGAAGGATGATAAAACAAATTATAATAAAAATGTACTTAATTTTATACATAATGATTTAAACTCATCATCATGAGCTAGGTAGGTTATCTTAGAAGTTACCTGTGAATTACAGCTTTACCTCTTCCACTCAGACCTACATCAACTAACAATCTGTTGATTGCACTATTTATGCCTTTATTTAAGTAAATACTAAAACTGTTGAAAACTAGACTGCCAGTAACAAAGTGCAAGTCCTTCCATGAGTGAATTTCCTAGTGGTGAAAATAGTCATTCATAATTTATTCATTAAGCAGTCTAGGTTATTAGCATGGCAGATACTGAAAAGGCAAAAATCATATGAGAACGCCAAAGGAATGAGTCACTTGAGGTAATTTATGTAGTATATGGGATCTGACACAAGGTAAACATGTAACAAATGTTAGCTACTTCTATTATTATGATAACAAATACCAATAATGTTTCCAAAGACACTTAAGTTAATAATTACTAGAATTACAAATTGTTCATGTGTTCTCTCATCTACCTATCTGTCCTCTGAACTGTGTATCCCACCAATACTCAAAAACAGCATCTACTACAGAGACTTTGACAATATATTAATTTTCTTGAAATAATTGAAAAATTTACTTCTCCAGGACATATCCTGGGTATAGGATAAAGGTTTGGGATAATAGTAGGCCCAATGTTTTTATCTTTTAAGATTGTATAAAGTTGCCTCTACTCTTTGAGCAGTACTTCTGCTAGAGTCCTGTCAATTCCCACACATATGCTGCTATCTGAAAATTACTTTCTCTACAGTCTCTTCTGTTGTTCTTGAATGCAGAGAACTTAGATCTCTGTTCTTCCAGAGACAGGAATTGAACAGATTGTTTCCCTTACCTGTACCATCTCATCCATCCTAGGGCAGCCTTCCCAGATTTCTTTTTTCCCTTCAGCCTTTGGAGAAACCATTTCTGGGGAGCTCAGGACTCCAAACCAAGTCACTCATGTGGCCTAAAGTATAGGCCTTTCATGGCTCTTTTGTATTTGTCCCTTATTTACCACTCAATCAAAAAGTGCTTTAGTTCTGTCCCTTAAAGTACCATCTTCTCACAGCGGACAATGGTTCCCAGACCTCTCCAGATACCAGTCTCCTCTTTTTTTTTTTTTTTTTAAGATTTTTATTTATTTATTTGGGAGAGAGAGAGAGAGAATGTGCAGTGGGGAGGGGCAGAGGGAGCAGGGTAAACGGACTTCCCGTTAAGCACAGAACCCGATGCTGGGCTCAGTCCTAGGACCCCGAGATCATAACCTGAGCCAAAGGCAGATGCTTAGTTGACTAAGCCACCCAGGTACCCCATAATCTCTTCTTTATGCATGCCTCCTTCAAGAAGCTGTTGTGATATGTATCTTCTTATTTCTCCTTCCTTCTCTGCATAGAAAGTAGTTAATTACCTTGACTTAGTTTTCTTAGAAGTGTATAAACTTTTAATATATATTTTTTTCTAGTGGACTCCCTCACTCTCTGTTCCTTTTCCTTCTTTTGATTATGGAATTACATGTTGGGGACTTAGCACTCATGTATCATTTATTTTAATAAAATTCCGTCTGGTCTCTCAAACTAGAATGTGTATCAGACCTTGTCTTGCTGACTGCTTGTCTTAGTCTGCTCAGACTGCTTAACATAAGGCTATAGACTGAGTGGCTTAAACAACAGAAATTTATTTTCTTATAGTTCCGGAAGTTGTGAAATTCAAGATTAAGGTGTCAGCTGATTCAGTTCCCAGTGAGAGTTCCTGGTAGATAGCGGCCTCCTTTCTGTGTCCTCACAGAATAAAGAGGGAGAGAGAACTCTCTGGTGTCTCCTCTTATAAGGACATTCATTCTATTGGATTAGGCTACCACCCTTCTGACCTTAAGTACTTCCTTACTCTAAATAGTCACATTGGTGGTTAAGGCTTCAGCACACAAATTTTGGAGGACACATGTAGTCCATAGCACCACTGTACCCAAAGAGCTAAACAGTGTAGAACACAGTGGGCTCTTGATAAATAGTTATTGAATTAAAACACAAATGAGTGAGTGGAATCTTTCTTTGCTTAACTATCTATATACCACAATATCATAAGTCAGTTTTCTATCAAAATAATTAACCTATTAGTTATCCTGAAGAGATTCTCTGTGTAACACTTCTGTTATGAGAAGACCCATTTTATTTTTCACTTCATAAAAAAATGCAAATATTCTAGTTCGTGGTCAACCAATTTATAACATTTATTGAGGTCCTATGCTATAAAAGTGGATGGTGTGAGACACACCTTACCCCTCTCCAAAGTGGGGGACTCTTCAAAAGTACAGAATAGTTTAAATCACGGTAGAAAGAAAATAATGCCTAAAGGGAAATATAAAAATAAATTTTGATAATATCTAGGAGGTTGTTACCACAAATAACTTCTATCAGGAGACAGAATCAGGGAAAGTATCATAGGAGGGATTTTTGGGTTTTTTTTGACAGGCTACTGTAAAAGAGAAAGAAAAGATAAAAATCAGAGGCAGGACATAGAGACAGGAATGTCAAACAGTGGGGTGTCAGAGTGAGGGAAGTGCTTCAGATCCTATTCAGTATTTTCCTTAAACATATCATATTCTTGCATGTGCATTATATCTGACACTCTTCATTGAATTTGAATTTGAGTCACTATAATCTTAGTTTTCTCTAAATTTTTGAACCCTTAAGCAAAAGGGACACTTGGTAATTTTTTTTTTTTTTTTGGAACTGATATATTCTAAAGTTAAAGAGTTAAGTTTCCTGAATTCTGAAATCCAATATTAAAGGTAGATCAGTGATAAATGGGACTTTGTAGGGGATAGAGGAATAATGGGGGGGGGTTAAGTTATCAGAGAGCTGTGGCCCAGAGTCACTTCTGGGCTACTATTCTTTCATTGAAAATGTAGGAGAAGGCAGCCAGGTGAATGTCCCTTTTACAGTCAGCTCCTAATCATTCACAGGCATGAGACATGGTTCCCCAACAATTCAGGTTCAGTTATTTTCTGGGGTCATCTCTTTTCTGTGGGCATTTCCCATGACATACACATATTATTAGGTGACAGTTGTGTTAGGTGGTCTGGTTACAAGGATATATGAAGCATGGTTTTAACCCTCAAGGAATTTATATCTTATAATTTAAATAAACTAGGAAGACATTTACTACATGCTGGTTTGAAGCATGACTAGGAAAAAAATTGATCAAAAGAGACTTCTTGGAGAAAATTAGTCCTGCAACTCGAAATAAGACCACAAGGTTAAATAAGAGTTAGCCAAGTGAAGATGACAAATAGCGGCATCACAGGCAAAGTAGCCTGGTTAGGGATCTGGTTTTTTTGTTTGTTTGTTTGTTTTTTGTTTTTTCCCTCTCTTCTTTTCACTAATGTGTTCCAACTTCTGAAAACTAGGTCTTACACAATTGGAACGATATAAATATATGTTGAATGAATGGATAAGTAGCCTTCCATAGACTAGAAATGAACAGGGTCAAGAAATAATAGTTTTAACTGGTTTGTACCAGTGGAATGTTGGGAGTGAGATGTGAAGTAGTTGGAGAACTTTAGGACTGTTGCTGAGGAGTGCAGCAGCAGGATTGTGAGAAAGGGAGTTGCATGGTGAGATTTATGTTACAATAAATCGCTCCAATATAGACGAGAAAGATGGACTGTGGGGAGCAAGAGACAAGGTAGGAGGACCAGTTGGGAGGCCACAACAGGGGGACAGGTCAGAGGCGATGAGGATTTCAACTGGAATATAAATGAGAGAGGGAGAGGAGCTTACAGGTGAATCCTTACAAGGTTGCAAAATCCTTATAGCACTGGAAGTTCACATTCCCATGCCGGCATGGAATCTCAGGATTGCTTGTGTGTTTTCGGGGAGGTAAAAACAATTCAGTATCTGGATAGCTAAAGTGTAGCAACATAATTTCATCTAGAAACTATAAACTCACAGGGAATGGGGAGGAACAAATTGGACTCCGTATTGAAAAGAAGAGCTCCTGAATAAAACACAAGGGAAGGAAAAAGACTTGCACAGATAATTCACAAGGCAAATATAGAAATGACCATTAGCACGTGAAAAAAAAAAAAGAAAGTTTTCAACATCATTCATTATCTGGGGGAAGCAAATTAAAACCATGTTGAGATATCTCTATACACTTGACAAAAATGGCTACAATTTAAAAGGCTGAAAACAATAAATGTCGCTAAACACTAACTTGGCAGCTAGAACTCTCATAGGTTGGTTTTGGGTGTGCAAAGTGGTATAGCCACTTGGAAAAGCATTTGGCAATTTTTTTTAAGGCTTTCTTATGAAGTTAAACATAAACATACCCCATGGCCCAGGAATTCTACCTTTAGACATTTATCTACAGTCTTGTATAAGAAAGTTCACTATGCCTTTATTCATAATTGTCCAAAATGGAGAAACTACCGGTGCCTTCCAACAAGAAAATGGATAAAGAGAATTGAGATATATTCTACACTGGACCATTACTCAGTAATATAAAGGAATAAGATCCTGATCTGGGCAGCAACATGAGAGTGAGGAGTCTGGCTTTAGGCCAAAATCGTACCTGTGATCGTTCAGGCCAGATTACTGGAAATTATAAGGCTTTGCTTGGCTTAGCAGGCCTCCTGGGGTTGGGGGCTGCCCTCCCCACACTAGACTTGGTGGATAGCCAGGGCACTGCAGTTTTCTGGAAGGAGTTGCAGTTAAGGACTCAGGTATCTCGGGGCCAGCCATGCCCAGTAGATCTGCATT
The DNA here is from genome assembly GCF_010015895.1 of Lontra canadensis. NCBI lineage: Eukaryota > Metazoa > Chordata > Mammalia > Carnivora > Mustelidae > Lontra > Lontra canadensis. Next base: position 17,824,347 of record NW_022631027.1, read on the forward strand.
CCTGGTCCAGTTACCTCCATTCAGAGGCTTCATTATGGGGTCCTTGGCTGAGGCATTCTGCCTTTCTACTCCTAGCACTTCCCTTTTACCTTCCCCTTGGACCCTGATCCATAGAGACAGAAGACTTTTGTTCAGGGTTCCATGGCAGTGGAAAATGGAAAATCAAATATTAGGAGGTTGAGACCAATATTTGCCTCTTGTTTGCACTGTCAAAGTACATGAACAATGTTTGGTTTTTACTTTCAATTTGGCTCATTGTCCTAATTTATCACCTTGAAGCCTGTTTCCTTGACTGCGTGGATCTCATAGACATTATCTGGAATAAAAGAAGCTGACCACAAGTGAGCGCATACTGCATGATTTCATTTACATGAAGTTCAAAAATAGGAAAAACAAACCCATGATGAAACCAATAAGAAAAGTGGGTCCCCATAGCCCTGGCAGAGGGGGGAGATTGTAGTGAATTATCAGAAAGGGAAATAGGGTAACTCTCTCTAAAGGGTTGGGACTATTCCATATTGTGGGGAGACATTTCTTAAAAATCATTGAATTGTAAATGTAAGATCTGTGCATGTTACTGTACCTAATTTTACCTCCAAATTTATAAACAAAATAAAAATTACAAGTTTTGTGGTCATTATTATCAATTAATGTGACTTATAAACAATATTTTAAAATCTGCAAAACTAACTGAACTTCTAAGTCAAATTCAATGACAGTAAATGAATTGAATCTTTTGGAACATATGTGTTCCAAAATTCTATAAAATGAGAAACAAGGATTCTCTTCTGGTTTTAGTTGTAATTATAATCCCCTCTGTTTATGCAAAGTTTATTATTTTCAAATTACTCACTAAGGATCTGATTAAAAATGGTGTGCATGTTCCTCATTCTTTAGCTCAGTAATGTGTTCCTCAAAGACAAAAATGCTTATTATGCACCCAAATTAATTAAATTCAGTAAACTTGTTCATTAAACCTCCTCTGATAATGCAACTTTCAATTGTGCTACTGGGAGTTAAGAAATGTAAGGAAAACATAGAAAGAAGAAAAAAATAATTAAAAAAATGATCACTGCAGGGGCTCCTGGGTGGCTCAGTGGGTTAAACCTCTGCCTTCAGCTCTGGTCATGATCTCAGGGTCCTGGGATCGAGCCCCGCATCAGGCTCTCTGCTCAGTGGGGAGCCTGCTTTCTCCTCTCTCTCTCTCTGCCTGACTCTCTGCCTACTTGTGATCTCTGTCTGTCAAATAAATAAATAAAATCTTTAAACAAAATGATCACTGCTCAAATGTACACATGTAACCATTGGTTTAGAAATCATGCACGTACATCAAAGAGAAGAAAAATATCTCCATCTCGGAAAACTGGCTATTCCCTACTACAGATTTGTTCTCAGCCTTCAACATATGCTCCATTTGCTAGGTCCTAAATATCTTTAATTCCGTAAGGCATTTCCAATGGCTTTTCCAAGTTTTGCATGTAAGCCAGATAGAACATAAGCAATTTTGCAAAAGGAAATGTGGACTAAAAATTAATATGAAAATTGTAAAATCCATTGTCTGTTGCAAAACTTCAGGCAAACCTGTGGGTAAAACATTATGTTGTTTTCATATATGCCAATTGTTGGGGCTGCCTGGGTGGCTCAGTGGGTTAAGCCTCTGCCTTCGGCTCAGGTCATAATCTCAGGGTCCTGGGATTGAGTCCCACATCGGGCTCTCTGCTAGGCGGGGAGCCTGCTTCCTCCTCCTCTCTCTCTCTCTCTCTCTGCTTGCCTCTCTGCCTGCTTGTGATCGCTATCTGTCAAATAAATAAAAAATCTTAAAAAAAAAAAAAAGAAAGAAATATATGCCAATTGTTACTACCACATTAGTTCTTAGATTGAAGTCAAAATGTAGCCAAACCATTTTAGCATAAAAACAAGTACAAAGGTAATAGGCCTAGACATAGATATAGAATTAGTAAAAGAAGTAATAAGAAGAGCAGATGTAAATGAGATATAGAGAAGGGAGAATGTGCAGATGTGCAAGCAGAAGTGAGTGGGGTATAGGTTTAAGTGTCAAGACTTAGCTATAGATATTGTATGTGTAAAAAGAGTAAGAAATTGAGAGTAATAATCATAGTGAGGAAATAAATCATTTTCTAGAAACCTAAAGTAAACATTAAATTTACCACCAATTTTCTTAGATACTAATGATAGATATTAATGATAAAAAACTTTAAAATTTCATTATTTTTAAAACAAAACAAATATACATTATTCAAGAGTAATTTTGTTTTGTTTTAGCTAATTGCTAGAATGTTGTCATGTGCTGCTTTAAATCGGGAACAGAGTTACATAATGGACAATGTCTTAAACAGCAGTTTTTCAGCATCAGTCCTTAAAGGCCTGGCCCAATTAATGAACCACTCTGTGATGAAGTCAACAACCAGATGTCTGCAGGACAGTGAAATAATTGTGATGTTATATATAGCCCTGCAGGGCCGAGGATGAAGGCAAAGAGCTGATAAGCAGGGCTCTCTGGATTTGGGCAACTGAAGTTCCAATAATCAGCTATCAATCATGAATTTAAAATGCTTAAGAATAACTTTGATATTATATATATGTATGTATATCTGTGTGTGTATATACATACGTGTGTGTGTGTGTGTGTGTGTCTGTTTCTATATGCTATGGATCTATGTATAGTGAAATTATAAACCTGAAGCTTAAATTTGGAAATGCAAAGAAAAGAATGCTGTTGTATTTTTGATAACTGAACTAGTCTTGCTTCTTAGTTTGTGAACCATTTTCTCTGGGTCTTTCAGTGCCTGGAGATCCTCTTCTGTACTTTCGACTACTATAGCTTCTTCTAGTGCTGAAGAGCCCACTGACGGCTGCCTGTAGCCTCAAACTGGTGTCTAGTTGTCTATCTTAAAGCCATAGGCCACAGAATCCTCCCCCAAACTCCTGATCCCATACACAAGCCTACACACCCATGTAGAGAGAACACTAGAGGATGAGTTCCCATTCAGCATGAAAAGCTACAGTTTAGTTTGCATTAGGTTCCCCATGGGGCAGATGGAAAGTTCTGGATTCCTAGTATTCAAATCTAGACAAGAGGAAACTTAAAAGTAGAAACTCCGATTCTCTCTGTCTCCTCACCGCAGCACCGTCTTCACTCTGCTGGACATTCTCCTTTACCTGCTGTGATAGCATGTCCTTGAGTAGCATTGTGGAATTGTCTCCACAGAGATCCCCGTGGGGTGTGAGAAGCCAAACACTACACTTTTGATTTCCATGATCCAATCTAGCATTCCTTTCTCAATAAAGTATCATCTCTGGGAAAGAGAATATGGAGTCCATGTTACAGAACACTTGCCTGTCTTCTCTTTCCTTCTATTTCTCAGCCAATAGATTCTTCTTGCTCAAGTGGCATTCATCCTTTCCTCTTTCTTGGGGCTTTACCATCAGTATGATTTCCAAAACTGATTCAAAAAGAAGAATAAAAAGTATATTTATTTATTCAATAGTTTCAAAATATTATCTTAATTATACCTAATTAATTACACTACTTATTCCCCATATGTAGTGCTGCCTTTGAGATAACAATTTGGATACTTTAAAATTTTACATGAGACCTAGAAAGCAATCTTAAATTTTCCCTGGCCTCAGGGAGAAAACACCCAAGTGCATTTTCTAGAGAAGTGAATCATACCCATGGAGTCCAGTGCTTTAAATTGATTAATCATTTTAATGCAAATATTTGTGAAATTTGATGCAAGTTATTGTGAAATTTGTGAAACTTAATGCAAATATTTGTGAAATTTGAACTATCTCATCTTTTCCTCATGAACAGATTATAAAGATAATCTAGTTGGTTTTTTCCAGAAATTGTTATTAAAATAAGCAGCTGCATAGCAATGCAGTATGGTAATATCCTCCAGAAACCTGTGAAAAGGTGTGTAAGGCTTTTGCTCCTACAGTTAATGTCTCTGTATTCCTACGTTTGATATGTTCACTTTTAAGCCTCTTCTTGCAGTCTCTTCTTGATATTGTCAATGTCGCTATTAAGCACTTCCTACTAGTAGTCAGCAGGATTCATAACCTTGGCTCCTCAATTAAAAGTCTTGCATTTTTCCAATTATAACATATTGCCTATGAAAACCATATGTCTAAAGACCATAAAAGCCCTAAAATTATCTGATTCTAGAATCAAGATGCAACAAGTATTCATCTATATGTCTGTTCTTACGCTAGTATAATCTTGATTACTGTTACTTTCTAGTAAGTTTTGAAAGTGAAAAGTGTCTTCCAAATTTGTTCTGCTTTTCCAAGAGTATTTTGGCTATTCTTGGTCCATATGAACTTTAAGGTCAGATTGTCAATATTTGGAAAACAAAACAAAACAAAACATAGCCAGCTTGAAAATTGGTAGGGATTATGTTAAATATGGGACTTTGTTGGTAGGTGTGCATATGTTAATAATTGTTATATATTTCTGAAGGATTATAATTTTTATCATTATGAAATGGCCTCCTTTGTAGCTAAAAATGGTATTTGTCTGGAAGTCTTTTTTTAAATATAGTTGTAGCCACCCCAACTCTGTTTTGCATGGTATTGATATATATATTTTTACATCCTTTTACTTTAAACCTATTTTGTGTATTTGAGTTTACAGTATGTATTTTATAGACATCATAAAATTTGTTCACTTTTGAAATGAATTCCATCAAACTTCACTTTGTTTACTAAGTTTATTATTAGTACTGATAATGTAGGATTGATATCTGCCATTTTCTATTTTCTATATGTCTTATGTCATTCTTGTTATCTTCTTCTGTTACTGCCTTCTTTTGTGCTAAATATTTTACAGTAAATATTTTCTATTTAATATTCTTCCGTGTTTCTTTTATAGTCTAATTGATTTCTTCTTTTTACTTCTTTTGTTGTTGTTTTTGGTTGCCCTGGGGATTAAATTAGTATTTGTTGTGGAATGAATATTTATATCTTCCCTCAGTCTAATGTGTTGAAGTCCTATCTCCCAACATGATGGTATTTGGAGGCTGAGTCCTTGGGAGGTAATTAGGTTTAGATTAGGTCATTAGGGTAGGGCTCCCATGATGGGAATAGCATCCTTATAAGAAAAACAAGAGAGACCAGAGCTTATTCATTTTATGTGTTCATGAAGGAGAGATCATGTAAGCACACAGAGAGATGGTAGCCACTACCAGCCAAGACAAGGGACTTCAGACTAAAACCTGTCTTGACAGTACCTTAATATTGCCTTCTCAGCCTCCAGAACTGTGGAAAATAAATTTCTGTTGTTTAAGTAACCCAGTTGTTTAAGCAATACCAATATCCTATGATACTTTATTTGGCAGCCTGATAAGAGTTAGACAACATTTTAACCTAGAATGATCTAGTTTGGGTTAATAATTTAATTTCAATAGTGTATAAAAACTTTTCCAATACAACTCTGGTCCCTCAACCCTCCTTGTGCTAGTACTGTCACACAGGTAACACTTTTATTCATTACAGATCCATCAAAATTGTTTAATAATTATTTCTCTTTGAATTTGCCTTCTAAATCAGGCAATGAAAAGAGTCACAAATAAAAACGTATTCAGTGCGTGTTATTTATTTAACACTGTAGTTACCTTTACTGATACTCTGTCGTATGTATGTGTTCGTGTGTGTGTGTGTGTGTGTGCGCGTGCGCACGCACATGTAGATTTGAATTGCTGTGTAGTTTCATTTCATTTTAACCTGAGGATTTTTTTAGTATTTCTTGTAGGGTATGTCTGGTAGTGACAGTTTATCTCAGCCGTTGTTTGTCTGAAAATGTCTTAATTTTTCCTTCATATTTATGAATAGTTTTGTGGTATATAGAATTCTTACTTGACATTCTTTTTCTTTCAGCACTTTGGATCTGTTACCCCACTGCCTTCTAGCCACCATGGTTTCTGGTAAATTGGTTGTTAATCTTATTAAGAATCCCTTGTATGTGATGAATCATTTTTCCTTGCTGTTTTCAAGATTCAGTCTTCATAATTCCGTTTTCACATTATGAAATTTGACTACGATGCCTTTTGCTGTAGAGATTATGCTACTTGAAGTTTGTTGTGTTTCTTGGATGTGTAGTTTAGTGTTTTTCACCAAGTTTGGGAAGCTTTTAGCCATCATTTTTTGAAATTTTCTTCTGCCCCTTTGTCATATTCTTCTCCCTCTAAAAATCCTAGCATTCATATGTAGGTAGCTTGATGGTGTCCCATAGGTCTCTGAAGATCCTTTGTGTCTCTTCTCTCTTTCTTTCTTTTTTTTTTCCTGTTCCTGAGAATAGATAAACTTGATTGACTTAATCTCTGATTTGCTGATTCTTTCTTCTGCCCGTTCAGATATACTGCTAAGTCTCTCAGGTGTTTCTTTTCATTTCAATTACTAAAATTTTCAATTGCAAAATATCTATTTGGGTATTTTTAATAAAGTCTATATCTTTATTGATAGTTGCCATTTGGACAGACATCAGTCTCATAATTTTCTTTAAAATATGTTAGTTTCCTTTATTTCTTTGAAAATATAATAGCTGATTTAAGTCTTTGTGTAGTATGCAGTGCATCTGGGCTTCCTCAGGAATAGTTTCTGCCGCCTCCTGATGGCGCGCGGGAGAAGAATGAGGCACAGACAAGTCAGTTGCAAGAGAATGGGAGCAGGGCGACAGTAGAAATGACTGTCGCCCTGAACAACTTCTCAGTCCCATATTATTAGAAAGTGAGTAACAATTAACAAATCTGGAGTAGATTACACATTGACCATGAGTCTTGTAAATACGTAAGAAGAAAGGCAAAATATGTCTGGTCACGTAGTACATGACCTATAGTGAGCAAGCCCAAAGGAAAGGACTGTCTGACTAACCTCTGATGCTCTCTGGGGAAGGGGAGATAACAGAAAAATGAAGCAGGTGGCGTTCCAGCCTGATCAGGAAGGGCATCCCCAGCTGTTCAGCTTCAAAGACCTATAATGGTCCTCTCCCCCAGAGGCCGTTTTCCAGTACATGTTTTTCTTAAGGCTATATTTAAGCATGCTTGGTAACTAGTATAATTTCTCATAGGTTACATTTTAAGCAATACGTTGTTCTGAAGGACAGTTACAGTTTCCATTAGCACTCCCCCCTGGCCCCGTGCTAGTCATGTTTTCCTTTTTGCTTGCATATGTCATTTTTGTTGTTGTTGTAGAAAACTGGACATTTTAAATAATATAAAGTAGCTACTCTGGAAATTAAATTACCCCTCCCCCTGCACAGTGTTGTCATTGCTGCTGTTCCTGATTGTTGATTTAATTGCTTTCCTAAACTAATTCTATAAGGTCTGAATTCCTTGTTGTGTGTGAACATTGAAGTCTGTGTTTAGTTAGATTTGGGGTAAGCCCATGATTAAACCAGGGTTTCCTTAAATGCACTGAATCTGTAAGACTCCTACCCTTTGCTAAGGGCTTGTGTGTATGTTGACACACAATTGCAACACTAGCAATATGTACCTTTGCCTTACCCCTTACCTCTTGATAGTGCAGACCTTCAGGATTAGCCAGGGATAGAAGACAGTTTTTTCAGTACTTCCCTCTGTATGCACACACTCCTGCACTTGCGAATGTCCTAGATCCCCAGGAATGTGTCATAGATTTTCAAAGCCTCTGTGGATATCCCATTGCATGGATGTTTCTTTTAAGTTTTAGCCAAGTTTCTTGATTGTCCAACTGCTGCTATTTCCTCCTTCAGCAGCTGCAATATTAAACCCTTGTTGCTGATTTTTTTTTTTTAATTTTTTAACAAAACCCTAGGGATGGAGCTTTTCTCACTGAGTGGTCTCTGAATTAGATCAAATAAAGACAAGCCCTGGGAGTAGGCCTTCTCCAGAGCACTAATATGCAGATCAAATAGTAACAATTCTCTGGTGATAAGAGCTTTTTGAGGGGCTTCAAACCCATTCTTCATCCTCCAGTCACTGCTAAACTATGCATTTTCATAGCTTGCTTGGTTGTATGGTTGATGGTTTTCAGGTCTACCTCACATCTGGGAGAAGAGGATGGGAGAGGACAAGTAAAAATGCCACACAACTTGCTGTTCTTTTCAAGATTCAGTAGTTTTCCTTGAGAAAATACTCCTCAGATGATAACAACCCTTTGGTGAATTCTAGGTTCAAAAAAGTTGATATTGACCATTTTGACATTTGACATTGTTGTCATTCCTCTTACAAGAGAGTGGATTTTTGGATAGTCTCACTACCCTTCCAAAAAGTAAAAAGGATTTTAACAGAAAAGAAAAGTATATCTGAAGTATAAAAATGACATTAAAATTTTCAAAGTTAAAAAAATGTATACTGGTAGAGAGGATGAATATAAATGTCAAAATAAATCATGAAGTAGGCTTGGGGAGATTAGTGGTTTGAAATGGCAGAAAAAAAGTTTTAAAACTCCATTGCATAGGAAACTATTGATGGTTGGTCAGAACTGTATGTGGCTGTGTCTGTAATGGGTCAAACATATGAAAATGAAGTGATTTTTTTCTTTTTTTTTATAGAAAAGGAACACATGCCTGGCTTAATCTTTCAGCTTTAATACAACTGATAACACCATAGAGGGTTTTGAGATAGTGGTATAGAATAATCAAGCATATCGTTTTTCAGGATTGTTTATTTAAAAATTTTCTATTGAAATTCTTATGTAATATATCTCCAGATGCCTCCGAAGGGATGAATGAATACTTTTCTAAGAAAAACTGTATGAAATTGTACTTGTATATAAAAGCCTTTTAGTAATGAACTACTGTCTTTAGCCATCAAATACACTAGTCGTCTTGCGTGACCCCGATCGCTTGCCCTGCCACTGTTCAATTAACCTGTCATCCAACGTTCCAGCAGAGGACACAGAGCATTACACATCATAAATGGCTCTCAAGTGAGCTCACTCAGCTGTGGTAAATACATTACAAGGGCCTCCTACGGAAAGGGAACTCATAAAGATACGATTCTACTATCCCTTTGTGTTTGGTTAAATCCTTCTCAATAATTCAATTCACCATGCTCTCTCAGTTCCTTGTAGTCCCTCTCAGTTGAAACAAGTGACCATACCAAAAAATATTAGACACTGGTATGCCAAATTCCAGTCATATTTATTGTCTTATTTCAGGGAAGCCTGTAAATGGTTATTAAATTAACAAGCTATGCTGATTATTTATCTACCCTTTCTATAGAATGCTTATTCTCAAAACTTTTTTTTAATTTTTATTTGTGGCTACTACTAGCAGAGATCTTCCACATAACTTTCTAAGTATAAGCCATGTCCATTTTCCTATTTGCCTAAATATGTTTGACTAGATAAAAATTTTAATCCTTAGATAATGGCACCATTTTGTTTCTTTTTAATTTGAGATTTCATCCTCAACTTACACAAGTGAAAAGAGTGGGTGCAAGGTTAATTGAGATAGCAGCACATTAAAACAAATCTTTTAACTCTAACTTGCTGATTTAGGGGTATTCAAGATCATCTTCTCATTGGGGATTCTGCTTGGGTAATGTATTTAAAAAGCTATCTTTTTTTTTTTTTTTAAGTTTGAGGAACTACTTTCTGCTTCATTGTTTTGCTTATGTAAATATAATTAATTCATTAACTCTTGCCAGAAAGCAATGTGACTGGTATTAAGTGATTTTTCTACATGGGATTTCACAGACCATTTTTTAACTTTCCAATTAAGAGCCAATTTACTGCTAATCATAGAGCCATCTGTGTGAAACTCAGTGTCCTTCAATGTAAAAAATGAGTACTTTGTATCTCGTATGAGAAGGAATAATGTAGCCCATCCTTCTCCTGGGAAAGAAGACTGAGAATCTGACAAATCTGGAATTTAGATGCTGGATTAACATTTACTGTCTATATGACTTTTGCTGAATTGCTTTACCTTCCTGAGCCTCAGTTTCCTCATCTGAAACATAGGGTTGGTGGTATTATTTATCTCACAGGCTCCTTCTGAGGATAAAATGAGATAATGTATATAAAATTCCTTTAGCCTGGTTAAGTGTATGGTAACTTTTTAAAAACATATATGTTTCCCTCCCGTTTTTTTTTCTTTTTTTAAGATTGCTTATTCTCCCTGTGTTGTACATGCTCTCTCATTCACACACACACACACACACACACACACACGCACAGGCAATGTGAAGCAAATAAATATAATATGCTGTTTTAGAACAAATAAATACACCTTCTTTAGGTGAAAATAAGGTTCTACTTACTCCATTACTATTAGCATTTCTAGAAAGTATTGTCAAATGAGTGTATAAAACAAAATGGAGTAACTCGTTGTTTTTAGGTGCTTTTTGAGAAGGCATTCATTTCTCATTGATTTTGATTTTGTTTCTTTATCCATTACATTTATTATTCTTTCACACATTGCCAAATTGGAAGAACACTGGGAAGTATTAATTTGTGAACTGAAGGCACCTACATTTAGTTAACTCTTAAACAAACCATGAAGAAACTCCACTAAGGCAGAACTAGGAAGGACTAACAGTGAAATAAGAGTTTTGTTTCTCTTGTTGTTGTTACTGTTTTAATATTATGTATTTCCTGCTGCCTACACCCTTTATAATAGTTTTTATAGTGTCACTCGAAAGTTTAGCTCTCTCTGACAGTAGCCCTGAAGAAAATTTATGTGGATCACACCTTCATTAGAGTAAAACCTTCAAAGACATAGCTTGCACATAGTAGGCTCTCAGTCAATATTTACTGAAGTGCTGACTGATGAATGAACCAATGAATGAATGTTAAAAATGTGTGTCTGACATCAGTTTCTCAGTAAGATTTCCAAAACTGTTGTTCACCTAGGATAGAAACTTCATATACCAGCTCTTTTCTTTGAAATCCAAAGATTATTTAAGACTTAAGCGAGGACAGTCACAAGTTGCTTCATATATTAAAAATAAATTGCAGTTATTTAAAAGTTTAAAAACAAGCAGGATTATGTAGATTTTAATATGTAGATTCTGATGTAATAGGTCTCTGATGTGGCTGGGAATTCTTCATTTTTCCAGCTTCCAGATACATTAGTTCTGCTGATCTGGGGCCACACTTTGTGTCGCAAGTACCAAGTTAGTCTCAGAAAGATATTTTAGTGTGACTGGAGAGGAGGGTCAGGCAAGCCCAGGATTAAGCTGGGAGGAGAGAGAGTCCTATATGTTTAAGGCGTGCTGAACAAGGTGAGCTCAAGAATATTGCTGGAATCAAGACCAATCCTCTTAAGTGAGGTGGACTAAAGCAGGGACAGTTGCAACTCCAGGAAACTAGTTACGACCTGGGGACTCAGATAAACCAAGAAGCAAGAATTTATTGTACTATGCAGGCAGAAGATGAGCAGTTGGTCCTAGGGAATATAATCCCTTCAGAATCAACTGAATGAATTATTATTATGATGATGATGATTATTATTATTAATCTGGAGATTTTCCTGGCTAAATGGATTCATTCCAAAAATCAATGTTGTATGGGGTTCTTTTTGTTTGTTTGTTTGGCTTTAAAGAATGTTCATTAACGAGCAGTTTTATCTCTCCAGTGTCAGAATCTATCTTTACCTATTCCTATGTTTCTCATTTGTTGTGTTCAATTATTCATCCATGGAACATTTAATGAAACCAACACACAGCCTGAAATGTTTTTTGCATATATTCTGGTATTTTTAGCTAAACTGTCAGCATCTCTGTTTCAAGAATTAAGGTTTTTGTTTATTTCATTTTTTCATGTACAGTTTAGCACTTGCCACACATATATTGCTAAATATTTTTAGTTTAATAATCTTTAACCCATAACTTTTTAAAATTTGAGTTTAAAATTTATCAAATCAACCTTATGATATTTGATACATACTAAGTAATCAAAGCCTTGGAAAAACAAAGTCAATATGTATATTTCAAAATCAGTAAATTGCAAGCTACTTTAATACTTAGTTATATTTTCTGTGCTTATTTCTTCCACCATTTCATTACTTCTTTTCACTTGGAGAATAAGAAAAAGCCAAGTGATAGATTGAGAATTAATGCTCATAGAATAAGAAGATACAGTACAAAACCAAAAGAAGAAGTTTCAAGGAAGTAGAGGTATCTGTCAATCAGAGCTTAAGCCCTAGACTGGGGTGTGGAGATCACTGGAAATATTGTCATAGAGTGGTGGGAACTGAAGTCAACAGCACAGCTTGGGGAGAAAATACGAGGTTTGTAAGCAAGAAAAGCAAATTTAAAGAAAACTGCACTTAGAATATCAGTGATTGAGAACAGTTTTCCAGAATTTGATGGTAAAGGCAAAGGTGTGAGGTGAGAGCTTGAAGGGAAATAAAAGTTGCTTATAGATGCTTATGGATGGAAGGGGGACAGTAATTAATTATTTAAAATACCATTGAGATTGAGAACAATTTGGACAAATGGAAAAGATAGAGAAACTTGGAGACAGAAGCTGGAGAGAAGATGAAGCACTTATACTATATTATGATTTCATTTATGTGTGTTCATACTATACGAAATTGATTGCAAAAATGTCTCTCATTCTCCATCGCACCCTATACCTGCACACCCTTTAAATATGATTTAATAGTATTTTTCATCAAGAAGTGGAGTTTATTTTCCATCCTTTGAATACTGTATGACTTGTTTAATAGAATGAGGCTATTAGGAAGTAGGAAGTTCTGAGCCTTGTTCTCAAAAAGCCTTACATACTTCCTCTTCCAGTCTTGCTTCTTTGTGTTCACCATGAGGACATGTCTTGGTTGTCTGCTTAGACTATCATTAGCAGCCCAGGCTAGTTGCTAGAAGATGAGAGTCGACCTTATGCAGGGCAAATTGTCCTATCTGAGGTTATTTTAGAGCTGCTATTCCCTAAGTCACTTGCCAAGTAACCACAAACATATAGGATAGACCAGCTTAGATGAGCTCATCTTGGCTCAGATCAGCAAAACCACCTTGCTGACCTATAAGTAATAAACACAAATAAATGTTTATTGTAGTATGCCACCATGGGTTTTGAAGTTAGCTGTTACTGTAGCATTGGTGTTGTTATAGATAGCTGATACATCCACCCAAGACCAGTATGTCTTTGAAACATTAATATCATATTCTTTTCAACTATACCCTCAGGATCTGTCATAGGTTGTCAGATAATGAATGGATATCAAAAATTATTTGTTTTATGAATGGATAGATGATGAGTAGGTGAATGAGTTAATGAATGAATGAGATATTAAAAATTTCAGAAATTTCCTGCTGTATGTTAAGTAAAGACACTGCCTGATTTCGCAATGCCTTATGTTAGGATTAGGAGTTAAGATACTATAAATATGATCAAAGGTAGGTATTTTTATGCTTCCAATTTTTTATATAGGTATAATTATAAAACATTAGTGTTATCTTAAGATACTTACAGCGGTTTAAAAAGAGCTGTCACATTTTATTCTCCTTTGATTTCACAGTAAATTCGTGCATCAGGTAAGTATTTGAATAAATATATTATAGATGTGGAAAAAATAGTTTAGGATGATTAAACTAAATAACTAGAACCAAACATTGTGACATACACTCTGATTTTCCCACTATATCACAAGAACTGTTTTAGAGAAAGTAACTTGGTGGAATGAGAGACATAGGAGGATTTGAGACACTGATTGTAATTAAAAAAAAATAACATTCTAAAGTAACATCCTCCCAAAAGAATATTGTATAAGAAAAAGAGTAATTAGGTAACAGATAATAATCTGTAAATCATCTTGTTTACTAATGTAAATGAATTTGATAAACATACTACTCTCAGGGCACCTGGGTGGCTCAGTGGGTTAAAGCCTCTGCCTTCGGCTCAGGTCATGATCCCAGGGTCCTGGGATCCCCCGCATCTAGCTCTCTGCTCAGCAGGGAATCTGCTTCTCCCTCTCTCTCTCTGCCTGCCTCTCTGCCTACTTGTGATCTCTGTCAAATAAATAAATAAAATCTTTAAAAAAAAATACTACTCTATCCCTGGCCTTAGCTACTACAGATGACTAAAAACAAAAAACTATGCAGTCAAATCCAGTATTTCCAACATGATGAGCTAATTAGTGAATATTTTGTTATTTAAAATAATTTCCTAGGAACATTTTGGGCATTGATATTTTGCCTTCCTTTTTTCTAAAATTTTGTGGTGCTATTAAGATCTGACTTAATTTTTTTGATATTTTTTGTTTTCTTTCTTTAAAAAGTCAATACAATAAACAAGGAAGTGTCAATAAATGTAAATTGTATAATAAAAATAAGACTTGAAGGCATGAACATCGCTATGTCTAAATAATAGTAAAATCTTTTTTATAACTGTCTCACAGCAATAGTTATTTGAAACTTGTTACATATATTTGATTCATGTAAAGACCTATAAGGAAACTGCAAGTCATATTTGCTCTCTGTGTCACTTCAATCCTGTGTGTCTACCTAATTTTTTTTTTCACCACTTTCATTCCATAGGATCCATGAAAGCTACCAGGTCTATATGGATTGGTAGTATATGAATCTATGAAGATAGTCTGATAATCTCACTGAAGCTCTCTTCAGTGATTATTGTTTGCTCTAATTATGTATTTTTCAGCATAAACATGAGCTGCAAAATTAGTTATATTCTATTTCCCCTTTCTTAACTACCTGATCACCCCCCACCTAAATATATTTCTTCCTAGATTTATTCTTGAAGTTTATAACACATTTAGTTTCTCACCTTTTCCACCCCACTAGATTTTCTAAGATACCAGTTACTGACAACTCCTTGGTTCTTTTTGCTCTGTAAAAAAGATTATGCCAACTTACTTCTGGGAAAAACTTCAATTAAGAAAGGATCCTGGCTCCCCCAGTTTAATTTAAAGTGTAAGAATAAAATTTTAGTCAAAGAGTAATACTTAGTAGGATGGGTAATATAATTGCTTGACAATAACTTTAAGACATGAAAAAATTGAAGTACACTTACTGTAAGATATTTCTTTCATATATTTAATCATTCATCCATGTCAGTTTTTTTTAAATGACTACTAGCAGGAGACAGAATGTTATGACATGAAGATGAGACAATAATAACTAAGAAAGTAAATTGGCTAATGGAGCGTAGAATTCAGTGGGGATGGTAGGCAGTATAGCAGAAAGAAAAATATATGATAAACTTTTAATGGTGGAAAGTCCTATGTAATTAGCATATATTTCAATAAAGTGGAAGGAAGTTAAGCAAGGAAAGAAGGTAAGAAAGTTTAAAGGTAGGAAAGGAGTGAGAGAGAAAGAAGTGCTTACTCTTACCTTATGTATACTTTCATGATCCCAAACCACGAAACCTTCCAAGGCTCCTGATAGAGAAAATCAAAGGAGTCTCAGGTGGAAGAGCAGTGGTTGGTAAGTGTTTAGAATACATACCAACATACATACCAACAGCTCACACATTTAAAACTCTTTTCATGGGACACCTGGGTGGCTCAGTTGGTTAAGCACCTGCCTTCGGCTCAGGTCATGATCCCAGGGTCCTGGGATTGAGTTCTACATTGGGCTCCCTGCACAGTGGGAAGCCTGCTTCTCCCTCTGCCTGCTGTTCCCTGTGCTTATGCTCTCTCTCTCTGTCAAATAAATAAATAAAATAAAATAAATAAAAAATAAAAATTAGATTAAATTAAAAATTTTTAAAAATAAATTAAAAATTAAATTAAATAATAAATTAAATTTAATTATAAAATTAAAAATTAAAAAATAAAAAAAATTCTCTTTACATATCACACCACCCAGATCCCAAGGGGCCTGTCTCATTCTCAACACCTGCCTCAAAGTTGCTGTCTAAGTGGTTCATGGAATTTCACATATATATTGTTCATAATGTATATGGAAATCTACTATATTTTGAGGATTAAAAAACTGCCACATTAGGGGAGAACACAAATAGGAAACAAAAAGGGAGAGTTATAAATTAAAATATATTTTATTGTCCACTTTAAGTATCTTCAACCTTAAGATTTCTAATCCAACTTCATAGTCCTCTCATTGTCATGCATGTGTGTCACAATCTACTAATAGTTACTAATATGACTAGTGGGGAAAAAATAAATAACTCCATAAAGATGTCTTATTTCTTCTTAATATCATTCTTTTATGAAGGAGGAAACATTTCCTAGCAGATCCACAAAGCCAAAGTGCTAGGCCCAATGGAAATCAAAATGGAGGCCTAAATGAGATTACCATAATTAATTAAGATTAATTAGATTATAATCCTAAATCACGTGGGAGTTGGATAGTTCTTAAAATAGAGATTATGCTAATATGGAAAAAGCATTGTGGTAACAATGTTAACACAAGAGCATACATTGTTTTTTTTTTTTTTTTTTTTTTACTATCTTTTTTTTTTTTAATTTTTTATAAACATATATTTTTATCCCCAGGGGTACAGGTCTGTGAATCGCCAGGTTTACACACTTCACAGCACTCGCCATAGCACATACCCTCCCCAATGTCCATAACCCCACCGCCCTCTCCCAACCCCCCTCCCCCCATCAACCCTCAGTTTGTTTTGTGAGATTAAGAGTCACTTATGGTTTGTCGGAGCATACATTGTTTTTTAAAGCCAATTACATAAGACCACCTATAGTGTACCGCCAGCAATCATCAAATACCCCACTTAACATGTCCTCCTCAACCTCACCCTCTTCCCCCACCCCCGCCCTCCTCCCATGCCACCTCCTCCTCTTCCTTCTTCCTCTCCCTCACCTTTTCTGAAGAGTGACTTGTATTAGAGGAATTGGGGAGGGAGGACAGGACATGTCTCTCAGTAGGTTATACTTGCTGTAAGAGAGGATATAGAGGAGGGGACATTTAATGCAATCTATATAATTGGCCTTGTAATATGAGTTACAGAAAATAAATCCTAATGCTGTGTGTATTCTGGTCAACATATAGAGTAGATGTGTCTATTTAATGGAAGTTAATAGGAAAATAGATTTAGTTATATTAAATTTTACAATATAGATAAGTGGTTGGAATTCAAATATTCTTACTATTAAGGTGTGTTTGCACTGTGACTTCATAGAACTATAGATATTCACTAGGAAAATTATTCTCATAATTTACTAGAAAGTTAACCAATTACTGATCCTTTATACATAATATTTTTTTCATTTTTAAAATTATAATATGTAGTGGCTTTAATGTAAAGAAATACTTTATATACATATGAAGTCCCAGAAAGATACAGAATATTTAAACAATGAATAGTTAGTACATATTTAAGGAAGAAGTCACATTTAAAGAGGAAAAGCACAGTGGAGAATGTTTAATGTGAACTGAATCGAGAACTTTCTAATCTAGGCTCTCCTTATAACAAACGGATTTGGGGAATTCTCACTTAGACTTTTCAGTTTTCTCTCTGTAAAAGTAAGAGTGTTTTAATGTTACCTTCCATTTCCAAAAGTCTAAATTCAATAAAAATAAAAACCAAATACATAGACGAAGAAATTAATGTTCAAAGTTTTTCTACTTTTAAAGAAAAGTAAAATCTTTTCATCTGTTTTTCCTCTTCTAGTGCCATGGTAAAATATTCACATTTATTTATCTTAGTATCAAATACTTCCTATGGTGAAAGTCCACTGCTTAATAAGGTGGTCTTTAATCTCTTTAAGGCTAATTTAGTTTTTTTTTTTCTTTTTAAAATATATCCTATCTGATAACTTTTATCTCTCATTTCAATGCATATGAAGTCAGTAAGCCATAGATCAGTGCCTTATTCCTGGCCATTTTTCAGCTCTTATCACCTCTGAGTATCTTTCTGTCTCTTCCGTATCATGTGGTTACACAGTCGTTAGTGGTTAGAGCCCCAGTTCTCTCCTCTTTTCAGAGCAGTACTGACTCCAGCATATCAGCGTGACAAGTTGCACATTTCTTTCTTTTTTTTTTTTTAATTTATTTATTTGACAGACAGAGATCACAAGTAGGCAGAGAGGCAGGCAGAGAGGAGAAAGTAGGCTCCCTGCTAAGCAGAGAATCCAATGCGAGGCTAGATCCCAGGACCCTGAGATCATGACCTGAGCCAAAGGCAGAGGCTTTAACCCACTGAGCCACCCAGGCACCCCAAGTTGCACATTTCTAACAGAGCCAATTTCTTTTGGTGTTGACCAATAGTGTGAGAAAGTTACTTTCACTTAAGATTGATTCAATGCATCAAATTATTTTCAAATTATGGTGTGTATTTCAACAATAAAGAATGTTAAATCATCAAACACACACAGTTTTATCAGTATAAAATTGTGTGTATCGAAAAAGAGTTTCATTTTTATTGAGAGGAATTATGGCATATGATTTGAGACTCTCCTTTTCAGTCACTGGAAATAAGCTAGCCTGGCACAGTCCTTGAATAATTCATGAGAGAAGAATAAAAGATTTATCAATAAAAACACGGTCAAGTTTCCAATATGGAATTTTAAAATATGAGTATATACCAGAACGGCATCAGAGGAAAGTTCTATATTTGAATGCTCAATTTAGGTCTGATACAGCTCTTTGTTAATAACTTAATATAGGAAATTCCCACCTTTCCACAGAGCCTATGATATTTCAGATTCACTGATTTTTTAAATATTGCTCTGGGGGAAAATCCTCTCATGCCTCTGAAATCATTTTCCACTATATCAGTTTTTACGATCCACTCAGGTATCCTTAACATAGTAAGACGAGTGTTTTGTCTCCGCGGATGTCCTAGATAGCTTCATGTAGCGTGGTATTTCAGAGGAGAGAGTCACACAGACTTCTTGTCATCTATGTATGATGTTACGTATATGTGAGGCCATAATATATATATGCTACGTATTCTCATATTTGATGAAGCTATAGGTATGAATGCTGAAGCAAGATCACATGGGTGTGATTATACTTCAGGCATGCGCTTATCAGGAGTGGAAGAAGACCTGTCAGCTAATGTCCCTGCATCCGGCAATCATAAAGATCCCGACAGGTTTCTGCCAAGCAGGCAGGGGCATTCCGGAGATAGCACAACTGCCAAAAGCAAGACAAATGCTTTTAGAATTGGTAATAAATCATATCAGCTGTCGCAGACTTCTCCTTAGTGTATTGATTATAATTAAAATAAACTAATTACTTAGAATTATAATCATGATGCACATAAATGTTGATCTCACAGATGAGAGGGGAATGGCACCGTGGATTCTCAGGGTGATGTTTAACAGTGATAAGGATGAACTAAATTGGGAAACCTCACCTGTTAAACAGGTAGGGAAAGTATTGTTTGTTTATTTGTTTGTTTTACGCAACTATTCTGACCAGAGCAATTTCCTACTTAAAGGTTTTTGGGGTTGTTGTTGTTGTTGTTTGGGGAGAGGGGTGCTTTAAAGTATTTCTCCTAAGAAATCTCCCCTCCAGGAAGGTTTAATAGACTGTTTATAAGTTGGCCACTTTTTTTTTTTTAAAGATTTTATTTATTTATTTGAGAGAGAGAGAACGAGAGAGAGAGCATGAGAGGAGAGAAGTCAATGGGAGCAGACTCCCTGCCAAGCAAGGAGCCCGATGTGGAACTCTATCCTGGGACTCCCGCATCATGGCCTGAGCCAAAGGCAGTTGCTTAACCAACTGAGCCACCCAGGTGCCCAAGTTGGCCACTTTTAATGATATTGCCCTAAATATGTCATCGAGTGTCAGAATACAGATTATTTAAAAATTATTAGTTTAAGGGGTGCCTGGGTTGCTCAGTGGGTTAAAGCATCTGCCATCAGCTCAGGTCATGTCCCAGGGTCCTGGGATTGAGCCCCACATCAGGCTCCCTGCTCAACGGGGAGCCTGCTTCTCCTCTCTCTCTCCCTGCCTGCCTCTTTGCCTACTTGTGATCTCTGTCAAATAAATAAATAAAATCTTTAAAAATTTTTAATTTAATTAATCATTAATAATTGTTAATAATAGTCAACATATATATGAATTTATAAGGCACATACCTGATAATGCACTTTAAAAAGGATTATATTGGTTCTTAAAATCACAATAATTTTTATAACCACATAATATTCCTCATACATTTGACAGTTCATTGTTTATGGATAGTAATAATGAAAGGCAGCGCCGGAGACTGGGATTTGTTTAAGTCCCCGAAACAAATCGCTGTCACTCTTAGCCATAGTATCAGTGTCCTAAGAACAGTGCAGGATTCTCTTGGCAGATACTATGCATATTTCCCAAATGTGAATCTATATTATTGGGAACAGGATATAATCATCAATATTTATTTAGACTCAGATTATAATGAATACCAAAATAATTACCAATATAGTATCACTACATATGACTATTTAAATGCCAGATATTTTCCTCCTTGGAATTGTTTTCATTAACTTTTAACTTCTCCAGAATGCTACATAGAGAAATAACAAATTTAAAAGAAATTCCACAATCTACATTGCTGAGAACATTTTTTTCTTTTTTGAAACAGTGAATCGAGAGACAATGAGTCAAGCTCTCACTGTAAGTAGTATTTTATGAGCTATACCTACAAATGTTAAGAGTTGTGTTTTTAGAATTTTAATATATTGCTGTTACACTGTCAACTAAGAATAGCATTTTCAAAAATTGGTGAACTTGTAGGCAGAAGTGATTTCTTAATTTAGTAGTTTCTGGTAACAGATATGAAAAATTCATAGCTTCAACTGAGCAATGAACTTTTTTTTATACCCAAGTATATATTTCAGAATTGAATTAAACTATGATGTTACATAATCACCTATAAAGTGCTCAGTTATTACTCCATATTTTCTTAAAAATAAATCTGAAATAACAATAGCTAATACTCATTTTACAAATATTATGTGCTAAAGACTGTGTAGTGACTTTACTTTCTTAAATCCTTTATAATAACCCTGCTTGTAATATAGATATTATCCCTGACATACTTGGAGCAGTGTGTCTTTCTCAAAATAACAGAGTAGCAGTGGCTCAGGACAGAACAGGCTTTGAAAACAGAGTCCTTGGTCATAAACATAAAAGCTAGGATTATAATAGATTAAGGTTTATAGGATGATATGGCTTATTATACCATTAATTCCCAAATGTAATCAAGAACAAACCTACAGTCCTTGAATGATGAAAGCTAGGATTCACAGATGGTTTGGGGTGAAAATAGTTTTTATTAAATATATCAGCAATTGACCTAAGGGCTTCCTTGTAATTAAACACCTGCTCACCTTACTACTATTACATACATGAGCCCTTGAGAATAAAAACCATAACAACATTAGTCTTCCTTGAAGTACTTTATTTTTTAAAATAATTTCTTGGAAATGTTTAAGTAAACAGAAATATGAAGAGGATCTCATTCAATTTGGCATGCATATATTATTTTTAATGCACAATGCATAGAACTGGTCTATTGCAATAAAAAGGCAGATAAATAAAGGCCCTACCGTTACCCTCGATGCATTGGAAAAGACAAACTGATAAGTGCAAGATAATTTGATAAATGAGGTATGATCACAGTGCCACTGAAATAGAAAATATGGCTTAATTTGCCTGGTTCAGTCAGATTTGAGCACAGAAACATACCATTAGGAGATGACTCAAAACCACAAGATATGGTGGTCTGGAAGGTAAAATGGGTATGAAGTGGGAGGGAGCAAGGAAAAATTGGAATCTGCAAGGGTGATCCAAAATCCAATATACTGGACAGAGTTGTCAGAGTGTCACCATCTCCAGACTTGAAATACTGATAGTGGAGGTGAACTGTGGGAAAGGTTGATGCCATTTGAGCCTTTGTTGAATATGCTGCTAACCAAGGAGTCAGTGAGACTGAGGAAAGAAGACCAGGCAGATCTGGAAGACCTGCAGTCATGGGTGCTGCCCTGCCCCAAAAAAGTGAGCCAGCTGATAAGCAACAATGAGTGTGAGCAGTGGTAGAGCATGGGCCCTGTACCGACTCTCTTCTGTGTGAAAAAGCGTGCCCAACTGTTTCTTTCTGCTTTCTGTTTCTCATATCCCCACCTCTTCCCACAAAGTCTCTTGTGGCTAACATAATTGGTAACATAAAAGAAAGAGAATTCTGGGGAAAGTAGTTCCAGTAGAGCTAAGCTGATACAATGAAAATCCACCCCATTCCCTGAATGTTCAAAAAATATTATGTGTCAGAGATGGGAAACCTGAATGAGTAATGAAGGCATTCATAACTGAAAAGAGCCCAATCATATTTGAACAATGTTTACTATAATAGTAGAAATGTGTCAGATATACAAAATACTATTTTTCTTCTTTTTTTTTATTTTGACAACTTTTATTTTGTATAATATGATTTCATAAAATGTGAAATAGTACAAAGTTTCTTATCCTAGAAACATTACAAATATCAAATAAGACATATGCTTTAATGTTCATGTGAATTTTAAACAGATGGATGAGTATTTAAGATGAGGGTGGTAAGATGACAGACACATGGTAATGGGCATCAGTACTTTTGAATTAAAATACAAATTCTACGAGAATGCTTACTTTTATGATGTAATGGAAAATAAACTCTTTAAAGCCACATTTAAAAAAAAAAGCTATCTATTCCAAAATGAAAGGGTGAATAATGTTCAAAATGAAATATATCTAATGAAAAATATGATTAAAAATCATTGATTTTGTGGGTTTGTGTTTCTTTTTACATACACAAGTCAGAAAGATACATTTATAAATAATACACTAGTTGTAAAAAATAAATGATTTGCTGATTCAAAAAATAAATGAGGAGAAGGAAGTATAACAAATATTCTAAGAAAAGAGAGCAAATGAAATTGTGTAAAATGCTCAGTTAAAATCAAAAAGACAGGGAGCACCTGGGGGGCTCAGTCAGTTAAGCCTCTGCCTTCAGCTCAGGTCATGATCCCTGGATCCTGGGATTGAGCCCCATGTCAGACTTTCCACTCAGCAGGGAGTCTGCTTCTCCTTGTCCCTCTGTCCCTCCCCTTGCTCATGTGCTCGCTCTCTCTCTTGCTTGCTTGCTCTCTTTCTCAAATAAATAAATAAAACCAATAAAAAATCCCAAAGACAGAAGAGTGGAAGACAAAAATAGGAACAAACAGCAAGGGAAACAAATATAAAGCAGTAAAAAATATGATAACTATTCAACAATATCAACAATCCTTTTGAATGTCAGTGGTCTAAGTGAATGTCACTGGTCTAAGTGACCAATTAAAAGTCAGAGATTGTCAGAGTGGGTCTGGTGAGAAGAGCCAACTGTATGTTGTCTTTAAGAAACCCACATTGATTATAAAGATACATATGGATTAAAAGTAAGTAAAAGGAAAAAGTTGTGCCATGCTTACATCAAAAGAAAACAGGAATAGCTATGTGAATTTCAGACTGCAGACTTCAGACCAAAGAAAAGCTAACAGGGATAAAGAGGGCTGGGAATTTGCCAAAATTTACATAAGAAGAATTAGATAACTTTAATAGCCTTTTGTCTATTAAATAAATCAATAATTAATATCCACCCCAAATAGAAAACACAAGGCACAGATGGGTTCACTGGTGAAGTCTACCAAACATTTAAGGAAGAAATTATACTAGTTCTCTGCACCATCTCTCACAGAGGACAGAAGTAGAGGGGATACTTCCTAACTCATTCTATGAGGCTATCATTACTCTTAATACCAAAATTAGATCAAAACATTAGAAGAAAACTGCAGACTAATATCTCTCATGAACATATGAAAAAATCTTCAGCAAAATATGAATTAAATCCACCAATACATAGAAACAATTAGATACCTTGGAAAAGTACAATTTATCCCTGGTATAGCTAGTTCAACATTTGAAAATCAATTAATATAATCCATCACATCAACAGATTAAAAAAAAAAAAAGAAAAATCGCATGATGCAGGAGAGCATTTGACAAAATTCAACACCTATTCATGTAAAAACACTCATAAATTAGGAACAAAGGGAAACTTACTCACTTTGACAAATAATGTTGAAGGGGTGCCTAGGTGCCTCAGTGGGTTAAGTATCTTCCTTTTGGCTCAGGTCACGATCCCAGTATCCTGGGATCAAGTCCCACATTGGGCTCCCTGCTCAGTGAAGACCCTACTTCTCCCTCTCCCTCTGCCCCTCCTCCCTGCTCATGTGCACTCACTCTTCTCTCTTTTGCTCTCTATCTCAACTAAATAAATAAAATATTTTTTTAAAAAATGTATAAGAAAACTTACAGCTAATATCATAATTAGTGGTGAGAAACTAGAGGTTTTCCTATGAGGTCAGTGTAAGGCAAGAATATTCCCTCACCACTCCTTTTTAGCATTGTAATAGAAGACCTAGATAGTGCAATTAGCTAAGGAAATAAAGTATACAGATTAGGAAGAAAATAATGAAGTTGTATTTGCTCACAGATGACATGATAGACTACGTAGGAAATTTGAAAGAACTGACAAAAACTCCTAAAACAAGTAAGTGATTATAGCAGCATTGCAGGATACAAGATAAATACACAAAAGTTTATTGCTTCTCTGTCTACCAGCAATGAACTAGTGGAATTTGAAATTAAAAACACAATACCTTCTACATTAGTACCCCAAAAACAAAATACTTAGATATAAATTAAAAATATGCATATGTTCAACATCTGTATGAGAACAGTAAAACAAGGATGAAAAATCAGAGTTAAATAAATAGATATTTCATAATAATTCATGGATAGGAAGACTCAATATTGTCAATGTTAGTTCTTTCCAACCTTGAGCTATAGATTCTGTGTAATTACAATAAAAATTCAGCAAATTATTTTATGGATATAGGCAAGCTGATTCTTAAGTTTATATGGAGAGACAAAGAGCCAGAATAACCAATACAATATTAAAGAGAACAAAGGTGGAATACTGATACTACACAACTTTAAGACATGCTATAAAGCCATAGTAATTAAGACAAGGTAATATTGACAAAATAATAGATAATAAATCAATGGAACAGAATAGAGAGCCCAGAAGTAGACCCACATCAATATAGTCAACTGATCTTTGACAAAAGAGCAAAGACAATACAATGGAGCAAAGATAGTCTTTTCAAACAAATGGTGCTAGAACAACTGGACATATAAATGTAAGAAAAAAAAGTGAAAACTTTATATCCTTCACAAAAATTAAATTCAAAGTGGATCACAGACCTAAATGTAAATCACAGACCTAAAAGAAAATCAAATAATCTTGAGTTTGTTGATAACTTCAGATAGAATCCATGAAAGGAAGAATTAATAAAATGGATTTCATTAAAATTAAAAATTTCTGCTCTGCAAACAACAATGTCAAGAGAATGAAAAGCAAGCCACAGACTGGGAGAAAATATTTACAAAAGACTTAGCTAATAAAGAACTGTTGTCCTAAATATACAAAGAACTCTTAAAAGTCAACAGTGAGAAAACAATCAACCTGATTTAAACGTGGGCCAAGGACCTTGACAGACAACTTACCAAAAATTATATAAAAAGGACAAATACACAAATGAAAAAATATGTTCCACTTTTTATATCATCAGGGAAATACAAATTAAAACAATAGTGAGATACTACTACAGACCTTTTGGAGAATGGCCAAAATCCAAGACATTGACAACATGAAATTCTGGTGAAGATGTGTAGCAATAGGAATTCTCATATAGTGCTGATAGGATGACAATATGGTACAACCAGTTTGGAAGACAAAACAAAACTTACTCTTACTTACAATTCAGTAATCACACTCCTTGATATTTATCCCAAGGAGCTGCAAAGTTCTGGCTATACAAAAGACAGTACCCAAATATTTATATTAGCTTTATTAATAATTGCCAAAACTTGGAAACAACCAAAATGTCCTTTAGTAGGTGAATGGGTAAATAAACCGTGGTGCATCCAAAGAATGGAATATTAGTCAGAGGTATCATGCCATGAAAAGACATGGTAAAACCTTGAGTGGGTATTAGTAAGTGAAATAAGCCAATCAGAAAAATTTACATACTGTATGGTTTCTCCTATATGACATTCTGGAAAAGACAAAACTATGCAGACTGTAATAGATCAGTGATTACTAAAGGTTAAGGTGAGGGAAGGATGAACAGGCAGAGCACAAGAGAATTGTTAGGGCCATGAAATTATATGATGCTATAATGGTGGATATATTCTATTGCCCATTTGTTCAAATCCATGCTGGTTTAACATCTAGTGAAATCTAATGTAAAGTACGGCCTCTGGATATGAACGATGTGTCAGTATCGATTCATCTCTTGTAACAATTTTACAACTCTGGTGGAGAATGTTGATAGAGATGCTATGTGTGTATAAGGAGAAAGACTATGTAGGAAATCTCTGTACTTTCCGCTCAATTTTGCTGTGATCCTAAAACTACTCAAAAATATAAAATTTACTTCAATCAGTCAATCAATCAGTCTTTAGAGGGGGAAATTTTACACACCAATATCCCAACTTAGATGAGCAGGCATTACAACAGAGTAAGAACTCATACTGAGTGTTTGAAATGGCTTGCATTTACACCCTGACTGTACTGTGTATCCTGAAACAGTTCACTTAGTGTCTCTGCCTCAGGTTTTTTTTCCCTATGGTGATATAAGTATTGATATTATCTAGGTCACTTAGTTGTGTTTTTTTTTTGTTGTTGTTGTTGTTTGTTTGTTTTTACTATTATCAGAATCTAAACAAAATATTTCATATAAATGAAATCTCTTGAGTATTCCACTAAGTGCCAAGCACTGTGGAATTCTTTTTCAAAGTATAAGTATATAGGCTGTAGAAGCATGGGAGGATTGGTTTTGCTTAGATCACTGTTTTTCTCATTCCTCCACCCACCTCCCTATCAAGGTGTTCCATATAATGTTCCTTCCTTTTTGTTTTTGTAAGGCACACTGATTGCCTTAAATATAACACATCTTATTTCAGCCTGTTACTTCCGTTAATGTGAAAATCACATTAATGATGACATCCAGTCTACATGGTCACATCATTACTTTCTACCTTACTTTCTTCATAGCATTATGATATGGCTTCTGTTTTGCTAATTTATTCTCTTCTACAAATTCCTGACAGGTGGACATTTCCCAAGTTATTGCTGCTGACATTCATTCCTTATACATCCTGCCTTAGAAATTCATATACACTTTTGTGTTCAACAATCCTTATGTGAAGCTAACTACCAAATCTATATATTGTGATTCATATGGATAAATATATAGATATAAAATATGTAAATATTAAGTATTATATATAATAGTATATATTCATATATATTAATAGCTATAATTCTTCATAGTTGTGTCAATAACCATATGTATATCTGAAATCTGTACCCCTTTCTCTTGAACCAGAGATCTGCTTTTCCAAATAACTGCTTTTCCTTAAAGTTTACATTTACAGTACTAGGTTATATATATAGCAGTCTGTCTATGACATAAAATCTCATGTCTTCTGTTGCTATAGTCCTAGATTCTACAAGCTTTGCTAAAGTGTAGAACCTGCTAACATGATTGATTGTATCATATGAATGAAAATAATTTAAACTTTATTGAATATTTGCATAAAGAATAAATTCAGCTCCTAGATTTCCCAAGTATGTCTGGTGAATCTCAGCATCTTATTCATGCTTAAGATCCATCCTGTCATATTCTCCCACACTGGAGCTTTCCTGTCCAGGAACCTACCTTAAGGGAGGAGAGGGTCTTCTTTCTATCCACATTACTTAAAGAATCCTGATTTTTTACATCATGGGTTTTCTCTCAAAATTTTCCTTTGAGATCTCAAAAGTGACACCTTTGTTCCCTAAGCCTACTATAAATAGGTCATTTTCAGAATGGGGAAAGTTTGCCTACCACACTAGATACCACTTTTTTTTTTTTTTTTCTCCCATTGGGAACCTACAGCAGTGATGTTGTGGTTTCAAAAATTACCTCAGCATTTATTTGCAGGGCTTCTTTCTACACATTCTGGACTTGTACCTTCAGGGAAGTACCTGAAAACAAAATTTTAAAAGATATATGTTTGATTCTCATTGATTGTAGTATTTATCTACTACAAAGTTGCCATGAACATTGAATTAGCAAATACCGAACTATTCCTTCTAGGAAAAAAACAGGATCAGGTTCTTAAGAGCCTCCGGTCACAGCCTTTTGTCTACTGAAATGCTATTTGCAGTACAGAATCCTCTGGTGGAGTTTTTATAAAACAAGCCATTCTCATCAACATTGAAAATCTGCTGTTCTGCACAACTGTTTCCCTGTATATCGTTTAGCAGGTATTTAAATTTTTTTCCATAGCTTCCCAATATGCAGAGCCTGCCTTCCCTGAGAGTTTAACATTCACCATGCCATATTACCACTTGAAACATAAGATCCCACCAGAAGTAGCCAGGAAGAGTTTAACATTTTCTTTATCCTGGGTAGCATGTCTATAAATTTCTTTGTATTTCAGCTCACAAAATTATTATCTATTGCACTTTTTTAAAAATCTGTCTTCTTTTGCTGGATGTATGGCATTGTTGATTCATTAACATTGAACTCACAGCCAACCAATTTTTCCCTTGATGAACATATCCTTTTCTTAAAGATTTTTTCTTTTATTTGAGAGAGTGTGTGTGTGTTTATGTGCAGTGGGGGAGGGAGAGGGAGAGAGAGAATCTCAAGCAGATTCCCCATTGAGCACTGGAGTACCATCAGGGACTTTCTCTCATGACCCTGAGATCAGGACCTGAGCCAAAATCAAGAGTCAGATGCTTAACCAGCTGAGCCACCCAGGTGTCACTTTTTTTTTTTTTTTTAGTTCTTTTATTTTAAGATTTATTTATTTATTAGAGAGAGAGAGTTGGGGGAGGGATAAACACATCTTTAATGCACTGGTAAGACTTCTTACATTAACATGCAGTAAAAAAGGGAAAAATGAAAAGTGGGAATTTTATGGAAAAGTAAATTCTGTAGAGATCTTTTTTTTTTCATCTTTACCACTACTTCCTCAAATTACTTAAGAAATTATTTTCTGTAGAAGTCTTTTTTGAATAAAAATACCATTTGATGTCTGCTAAGAGTCAAGAATTAACATTTTCCAAATTGTTTTTCAGAACTTCTTTTGACATGTCCACTATTCCTTTTTGTACAGTTTCCATGGTCAAAATAAATGTAGGCTGTCCTGCATATTATGTCCCTCTTGGGTATTCAAAATAAATCTTAAATATTCCAAAATATTTTGTATCCAACTGATTTTGTCCTATAGAAATCTGTGTTTCCCAAGTTTATTTCAGCAAAAAATACATAGTTTAGAATGTGGATAATGCTTACAGTTACAGATTATTAGACCATCTGGCACTGAGTCCTAGTTTGACTGCTCACTAGCACAGAAAACCAAGGCAAATTATTTAGACTCCCTCTGGATTGTTTTTCTCATTTATAATGTGAAATAATAGCACTACTGGTCTTCTAGAGTTCTGTGAGCATTCATTAAGAAGAGTCCTTACTCCAAATTAAACTTTAACAAAGATTAGTTATTACAGAAAGAAAAATGGCCTTCAGTAGAAAATGGTTTGGGAAACATCATTATAGGACATTTAGTGCATTTAATACTCCCTTTTTGATTTGAATTTATTCCAGATTTGAATTGCAGAAATTTAGTCCTGGGCCTTAGATACCATTTACTTTTGTGGATGAGAAACGTAAACCTGGAAAGACCAAATGACTTGCCCAAGGTCATACAACTCATTTGTGGTGCAATTAGGTTAAGAAATCCCATCTTCTAATTGCTAATTGAAGAGCATTTTCTTTGCACTTGGCTGCCTCTCATATGCTCAGATATTCACATATTGATTCTCTTTCAAATTAAGGGAAAAGACACTATGCAAAGGGAAAGGTGTTAAGAAATCAATTTCCTATTACATTAGTCGTTAATGCTATCGAATGTCATGCTTTTTCATCACCAACCACTCCTTATCATTGAAACACCTGAAGGTTACAGTCCACTATGACACAAAAATTATTTTCTTCCCAAATACTAGGCCACCAAACTTTATAACTTGTCACTTTGTACTTCTTGCAGTATACTATTCATTACTTATTCTTTAAATTTATTTTATTGGCATTTATTATTTTTCTTCTTAAACATGGTCAGTTTTAATTTTAAACATTACAGAAGGGCACAAGCATCTCTGATTTTCAGCATTCATATTTTGTAATTTGTTCAGCTAATTGACTTAATAATGTGCTATATGATACAGATAATCACTAGATTATTTCAGGTTAACAACCCATCCATAGCAATGGTCTTCATGTAACATTTAAGTTGATCAGTTATATGATTGATTCTTTAAAATGCAAATTTTATCAATTAGTATTGAGTATCTCACATAGCTCAGAATGAGAAATTTTGCAGAAGTCATTATTAAAATACATGAAGAAGGCACCTGGATGGCTCAGTCAGTTAAGCGTCTGCCTTTGGCTCAAGTCATGATCTCAGGGGCTTGGGATTAAGCCCCTTGTCTGGGCTCCTTGGTCAGTGGGAACCTGTTTCTCCTTCTCTCCGTGCTTGGCTCTCTCGCTATCTCTGTCACTATCTGTCTCTCTCTCTCTCAAATAAATAAATAAAATCTTTAAAAAAATACATAAAGGACACTAAATCTTTGTTAGAAAATGTTGAAAATATGCCAGTTGAAACACAGACAACTCCTACAAGAAATTTCTTTTTAGAAATCTAATAAGCATATTTAAATTACCCACTTTTTTAAAATCAGAAAAGCAAATTAAAACAAAATCATGTTCAATAGGATAATTAATGCATGCAAAGAAGAAACCATTTATATGAACTGCTTAAACAATTCACTTGCATAAACTGCTTTGCAGGAATTTTCTGAAGGCCATTTGTGCATTATACTGAAGGCTGTACAAAGGGTGAAGGGAAAGGTGTAGCTACAAAGTGCATCATGCAACATTATTTATAAAAATCCAGATTTAGAAGTTACTGAAATTGCGAACATTAAGAATGGGTTTTAAAAAAAATCTCCTTTTTTTTCTTTTTTAAGATTATACTCATTTATATTTGAGGGAGAGAGGACGGGGAAGAGAGAGAGAGAGCACAACAGGGGTAGTGACAGAGGGAGAAGCAGGCTCCCTCTTGAGCAAGGAGCCCAATACAGTGAACGGTGAACGAAGGACCCTGGGATCCTGATGGGATCATGACCTGAGCCAAAGGCAGATGCTTAACTGACTGAGCCACCCAGGTGTTCCTTTACATTAAGAATGTTGATTGAATACATGATGGCACATAGAACATATCAAAATACTATAAAAATGCAAAAAGAAGGACAGTACAGAAATCTGCTGAACAATTCTTTTTTTTTTTTTTTAACTTTAGGTATATAAAAATGTCTGGATTAGGTTATATAGAATAAGATTGATTAACAATACCAGTTTCTGAGTAGTGGAAATTTTAATGCATTTTATTTTATTCTCTTTTTTGCCCTTGAGTGTGCATTACTTTGATGATAAAAATGTATCCACTTAAAATTATAACATCATAATAATTTGTATTCTGTTACTTCTCCATATGGAGAAATCAGAGCCATAAAAATCAAGTCATTGTTAATTTTTAATTACTTCAAAAGTATGGTTAAAATTTAGAGCTTGAAAATAAGATTTTACTATAAAAATATAAGTGAAAAATATAAGAATGTGGGCAGAATTTACTTCCAGCAATGCTTAAAATATATAACCATGAAATTAGAATTCAGAATTTTTATCTAAGTTAATATCTTCATTATCAATCTCACTATTATCATAAGTGATTAGCAAGTAATATAAACAAGGGACTTATTTTCAAGGGACTTCTTCCAATAAACCGGTTGCTATTAGGTAATGTAATAGTCTTAGTGGATAAATTAGCACTTGCTATTTTAAATTGTTTAAAAAGATTCCTTGGAGTAAATTAAGTACAGTTTTTATGATTTCTCATTTCACTTTATACACAGTATCATTCATCATATGTGTTCTGTAAAAGAGATCTTTCTATTCACGTTCTTTCTAATATCAATCTGTATCCCACAATGAATGTTCTGTCCACTCTAAGTCTGCACATACATGGGAAATGAGATTGTACTGGCTTTTGTTTGTCTACTAACTAAATTTTTCATGATGATTTTATTTAACCCAAGCTTTTGCATGAAGAGAAAATAGTCATCACTTCAGCTTTCATTCAATAAGCAAGCCCACTTTTGCAAGTGATGTATTGTTTTGTATTGCACAATCAGAGTACCTTAAAAACTCAGAAAGGATAAAAGCATGATCAGTAGTCCATGGCAGGTCTCACCTAGTAAGTGAGCACCTAGGGAAACCAAACATTACTGATAAGGCACCTTATTTTGTTTGTAAAGGGATTGATTATTTGTAGTTACTTATACTATTCTAAATATAAAGGAGGTTAATACAGCTATTGTGCAAATGCTTTTCCAACCAAAACAAAATGGAGCTCGGTTAGAAATTGAGAAATGCCCTTTATACTCCAGTGCTTTCTTCATTTCCAAAAGGGCTTTGTTTTAACAATGCTTCTTGTAAAATATCTGAACTCATTATCAAATAATAGGAAAAGGGAATATTCTTTGCAAATAAGCTATTTAAGCTATACTCTGAACATTTCTCTTAAAATGTGGTCTCCAAAACTATTTGGAAATGGAGGAAAAGGGCAGAGATAATCTTATTAGTGTTAGCAGGAATTTAAACATAACAGATGCCAGATTGTTCTACCTATATATAATCCATCTTCCTGGGAGTTGCTGACCTTTGGAAAGGGCACTGAGAGCTGCCTAACTACATGGAGAAAAACTGTCCTCTATAAATACCTATGTGTTACGAATAATTGGGTTTGTCAATGTATTTTGTATTCCTATCATCACCTAATCTATGTATCTTAATTTGTTAATGGTTTTTTATTTACCCTTCAATTTTATAATTTCATTTATATTAGGACACTATATTTGATCTCATTCCTCACTGTGCATACACACCAAGTATCTCCATTAAAATACCATTATGATATCTGAATCTATAGAACTTCCTAAATAAATCCTTAAGAATCAGGTAATCTC
Organism: Lontra canadensis; assembly: GCF_010015895.1. Lineage (NCBI taxonomy): Eukaryota > Metazoa > Chordata > Mammalia > Carnivora > Mustelidae > Lontra > Lontra canadensis. Next base: position 17,857,458 of record NW_022631027.1, read on the forward strand.
CTTCCAGGTAACCTCCTTCTGGTTTCTTATGCTTGAACACAGTTCAGATAGAATGCTTTCTTAACACAACAACAACAGTTCAAAGACAGAATAGATATACATGTCATACAAAATCTTTAACTTCTGATTATTCTCAAGACTTTTTAGTTTAATGATAATCTCTCATTAAATATTATTTGCCTTCAAGATAATATGGCTTAGGGGTGCCTGGCTAGCTCTATTGATTGCGGGGTCATGAGTTCGAGCCCAATGTAGGGTTTAGAGATTACATAAAGACTTAAAAAAATATATGGTTTAGATTTTGATTACTTAAGTTCAATTTTAATGGCACAGCAGCAATACATTTCTTTAACCAATACTTATAAATATTTTCATCTCAAAAGAAATTACTAGTAGATTCCAAAGAGAAGAAAGGGGAACAGCCCTGGAACTGTCCTGTCACCATCTGCACTCCTTATTCTTTGTATTCTCGATTTTCCCTCCATTCTGTAGAATGTCGCTTGCTTGTAAAGTCCGCCCATGTGTTTTCACTCTACAAAGCTTCATTGGAAGTATGGGTGTGGCATCTCTGCAGTTTTTTTTCCATCCGTAGGAATCTCCTCATTATTACATTTCCTGGTAGTTTTCCACTTTCCGAATGGTAGTACTCTCATCTCAGTTTTGTTTCTGCTTCTAACCTCTATATAATTTTTACCATCTTTTACCAAAAGATGCTTCGATCTTTACACTGACTGACAGGTTACAGCTGCCCAGGAAGAAGGATTTGAGGCTGCACTAAACTCTGATTACCATCCCCCAAAGTCCTTTAAGAGAAATAGTGCTTCTTCCTGCATGCACCCTAGCGCAACTCACATAAGCCTTTATGTCAGCCATACCATACTGTCCTCTTGTTTTAATTTGCATGACAATCTAGTTCACCAGAGAAGTTCAGAGCCAGAGTCTGTCATTGTCACTCCTCAGTTCCCTATTCTTACTCCAGTGCCTCGTGCAGAGAACCCACTCAACAAGTGCTTTTCAACAATTAAGCAAATGGACAGTAAATGAATAATGTCAGATTTTCTGGAGCTTTGATTTTTAAGTTCAGCGTTCAGACAATTTGATGAAGGAATTTGACCCTTCATCAGAAAAGGAAAGGAGATTGTTTTTAATGCGTATGGATCAATAAGAACTGTGTTATTTTGACTAACAAATGAGATCAACTGAAAGGATCACCCACATTTGTGAAAATTCTGCTGTAAAGAATAGGGTTTAGGGGTACCTGTGTGGCTCAGTTGTTGAGCGTCTGCCTTTGCTTGGGTCATGATCCCAGAGTTCTGGGATGGAGCCTCCACATTGGACTGCCTGCTCTGCAGGAGACCTGCTTCTCCCTCTCTCACTCCCCATGCTGTGTTCTCTCTCTTACTGTCTCTCTCTCTGTCAAATAAATAAAATCTTTAAAAAAAATAAGTTTTTTTTTAATTGTTAGAAATATTAATAGCCCGCAGCACAGCCTTCTGAGAGGCGTGAACAAAATGACCCAAATTCGCACAGTGAATGTTAATTTTACTAGTGATCACATTTTATACAGTTTTAAAAATATATATAATACCTTGAGATCAGAGATTATATTTTACCCTATATGTATATATTTTATCAAAACAATATAAGGTGCCAGCCAGTGTGACAGCTCAGAAAATATACCAACTACCCTCCCAGATTTATTGCCCCATTTTTCCTTTTTAATTTTTTTTAAATAATCTGCAATGAGGATTTGATAATAATTGAGTGATGACCATGGTGAAAATAAATGAATAGAGGATATCTTCTCTGATCTGCTTAGTATCTTACCAAATGGAAAAAATAAAGGGTGATAAAATGTAATACCAATTTATTATAACATCCAACTCATCTTGCAAATGTTTTTCAAAAACATGAGGTTCTCCATAAAAAAGAGAAGCATCTCTACTTATGAAATATCAGTATTTGATCTTTTGTAGTATGAACAATGCTACTGGCCTAACAAATCTACTGCCCCTTCTTCCCCAACCTCTCACATACAAGCATGCAAAATAGACATAGCAGTTATTTGAATAGAAATTCATTTGAATGGTGTTACTTTAGATTTATATGCAAATAGGTTTAGGAGAAGTATTTTTAGAATATTACCTGTAATTAAGAAGCTAACATCTCTTTGTTCGCTTGCTTTGGAAGTGGGGCTCTCTAAATCAGAAATAGATTATAGCTTAGTTTACTTCAAAAAATTATCATAAAAACTAAAAGAAAAAAGGATAACTATTGATCTCATTGCATGATTCACTATAAAATTCTTAAGATTTTGGTTGTGTTTATCTTTTTTGTTCTGTCATTCTTTCTTTAAGTTCCTGAATATGTACCTGTTTTCATGAGAGTTTTTAGATTTGTTGAGTTAAATTGCATGCTGTATTTTATTGTTTTGTTCTAATAATTTCATAACAAAGATATTGTAATGACCATCATTTTTAACTTTATATATATAAATGATATATATAAACTTTATTGTTATATAAACTATAAATTGATAATATAACAAACAATCACTTTTCACTTTATATATATATATATATATATATATATATATATATATATATATAAACTTTATATATATAAAAACTGCTTTCTGAGGAAAGCAGTTGGATTGTTCTTTAATAATAAAATGTAGGGACGCCTGTATAGGGACGCCTGTGTGGTCAGTCCTTAAGCGTCTGCCTTCAGCTCAGGTCATGATCCCAGGATCCTGGGATCAAGCCCCACATTGGGCTCCCTGCTCAGTGGAGCCTCCTTCTCCCTCTCTCACTCCCCCTGCTTGTGTTCCCTCTCTTGCTGTGTCTCTGTCAAATAAATAATAAAATCTTTAAAAATAAATAAAATGTATTTCTAAGTAGTTAAAGGTAATTCTGAATATTCCAATATTATATTTGGTAATTGTACTTATGAACTTGAGGGCCAGTAAATGTAGCTCCTCTTACACATCTTTTAAGTAGTATTAAAATAGGGCAACTTTTGAAGCAAATGTCTGGTGATGAACCTGATTTTGCATGTGATCTGTGGTTCAAACGATTCAAGTATCAATTCAACAAAGTATATACGACTTGGTTTTAAAATAAATAACTAATTTTATGACTATTTTATTTTAGATAAAATACTTCTAGAGCTCAGAAAAGGCAATATGAAGGCCACAGTCTGATACACTTTTTTTTTTTAACTGTGAAAAATCAAAAAGAGTGGCATTGTTTCCCTCAGACCTTCCCTTGATCATATGAATGTAACCTTTCAAAGTGGCCTAGGGTGACAACAAGCATTTTATCAGTGATCTTAGAACACTTCTAGAAGTTATATTTCTTTTCCTTTTTTTTTTTTAATTTTGAATCTTTTTTCAGCAGACCCTGTGTGATAAAACATATCTACTCTTCTCACAAAATTTTCAAACATCAAATAACTTTTGCACTTTCAAAAATAAAATAGAATTTACACCTCTATGTGAGATGATGAATTTGCTCTGATAATATCCAGTTACTTAATTAAAAGTCAAACCAAAAAGTCTTAGTAAATGGAAAGTTATTTGACTTTTTTTTTCTGTAATTCACATTAGATGTTTATATTGTTTTGGTTTTTACATACTATACTGTAAACTTTTTGAGAAGCTTTACTGACCTAATGCTTTAATTTTGTTATAGTACTTGCTTTACTTAAACTAATGAGATGAGTTTTAATGGTTGTTAAACACTTCACAGATTTCAAATCTCAATTTATGACTCTTTTGGTCCCATTTTCTTTCCTTTCTAATTTTCGTTTATTATCATTGACAGTTCCCCATAACAATTTCCTTTCTGAAGTGTTCCCAAAAACCCCCAATGTACTATTGCAAGAGAGTGATGGTAATTTACCTCCTGTCCATTCAGGAAACACCAGTATTTTCAGTGTTTGCTGCAAACCCATTTTTCAGCAATGCCATTTTTTACACTCTCTTGTCTTCCTAACATTCTTTGCTTGCTTCCTTCTTTCCTTCCATCCTTCCTTCCTTTTTTTTTTTTTTTAATCCCCCATCTCTCAGGTAGGATTTACTGATTTGGCTTGGTAACTTTCCCAAAACTATGACATACTCTGTTTGAATATTCCACTGATATTGCACCCCTCAAACAGTTCAAAGCATGGGTATCAGAATTATATCTACTCACTGAAAAATAAGCATTTCTTTCAGTATGGTTTACTTATCTTCATTTCTGTATGTATCTCTCTATTTGTACTTACTATTTTTAATTACAGCAGTGTAAAATTTTCACATTATATACATGATTGTTTTATATGCATACTAAATCTGTGGGAAGACTATTATTTGAATTTACAGATACAAAAAATGTGGAGATCTGCTTATCCTTCTGGTAATTGGACAAGTCGTAGCACAAATCCAAACAAAAGTAAAATCCAGTGATCTTCCTAGAATGCCATAGCTATCACCTGAGAAGACAGATAGAGGAGAAAATGTGTCTGGGGCTCCTGCGGGGCTCAGTTGGTTTAAGCATCTGAATTCAGCTCAGGTCATGATCTCTGGATCCTGGGATTGAGCCCCACATTGGGCTCCCTGCTCAGTGGGGAGTCTGTTTCTCCCTCCTTGTGCAGGTACCCCGGCTTGTGTGCTCTTTTCTCTCTCTCAAATAAATAAATAAAATCTTTAAAAAAAAAAAAAAAGGAGAGAAAATGTGTCTACATTGGGTAGAATCTTCGTGTTCTAGTCACCTTGGAATGTGCTCAAAAAAGTGCTAATTGTAGATGAGGACCCCTACATGCTGAAAATTATACCTGATACTGACTTCATTAAATGATTAATAAACTAATTAATTGATAGAGAAGTTATGGAAACTGTCAATGTTTGTAATGAGTATTACTTCACAAAGGGTACTGGGCATTATTTTCTAAATATGCTATTTCATTGATCCAAATGCTGATGAAAGGCAGGCTCTATATCTGAGAGTTCAGGTAATATATTTGAATTTACATTTATAATTTCCTTGATTTACTTCCTTATCTTACTATCTCCTCAACCTCAGAATATAATTTATAGAAATCTATAATGGAAATGAACCCAAATATCATGGTTAATAGTACTAATTATAGGTAATGTATGAAATTTTGATATTATTGATACTAGTTAAATAATTAGCTTTTTGTTAGTCTCAGGAAAAATACATTTTTTCAAGACAGAGTTTTTTTCATTGCAAACATAGTACCAACATAATATTCTCTTAGTTTCCAATATTTTTCATATTCAGTGAAGTGAACAGATACTCTTTTCTATGAATAATTCAATAGAGTGAATTCTAATTTAAATCAGCAGTCTTATCAGTTTAGAAAGCATTAAATGGTTATCAACAGAAATATTCATTTTCTTAATATTTTTAATATACTGTTTTTCTAATTGTCCTTTTATCTTATTTTTTTTTAATTCCAGTGTAGTTAACATATGTTGTTAAACAAGTTTCAGGTGTGCAACATACTGATTAAACAATTCCATACAATACCTGGTGCTCATCACAACTGCACTCCTTAATCCCCATCACCTATTTCACCAATACCCTCCACGCCCTTCCCTCTGTTAAGACATCAGTTTGTTCTCTATGGTTGAGAGCCTCTTTCTTGATTTGTCTCTCTCCTTTTTTCCTTTGCTCATTTATTTTGTTTTTTAAATTTCTCATAAAAATCACATTTGACTTCACAAAAATCATATGATCTTGTCTTTCTCTGTCTGACTTATTTGCTTAACATTATACTCTCTAGGTTTGTTAATGTCATCGCAAATGACAAGATTTCATTCTTTTTTATGGCTGAATAATATTCTGGTGTGTGTATATATGTATATATATATGTATATATACCACAAAGATTATTAATCTTTGCTTTTTATATAATTATTTCAACTTATTCTCCCTCATTTTTATGATACCATGCAGTGTGAAGTGGGTAAAAATGCCTTTTCAGGTTCTTCTGTGAAATAAATAATTCCCTGAGGGTCAACAGTTCAACTTGTCTTCATTGATATAGTTATACAAGAAATTAATTTAGTGGAGCTAAGTGATCAGAAGTGGCACAGAAGAGGCCACCTAAGCAGTGTCAACCTTTATGAGCAAGAATTTTGGAAATATGAATATATTTTATAGTATGATATTACTTATGGTCTATTATCTGATATAAACATAGACTTAATGTATAAGTAGTTCTTACAGATCATTAATATAAATAATATCTTAAGTAAATATATGATTACATGAACAAGCATTTAAAAAAAAAATACCAGTGGTGAATATGTATTTTTAAATAAACTCAGCCTTCTAAAAATCAGTAAAACAATTATAATAAAATATTTTTGTTGTTACTCACTTTCACAATCATCCCCCTCACATATATACTCTTAGAAATAGTGTTAAGAAACACACTTAAACAAAGTTAAAGGGCAATATGACAATATGTATACAAAGTTTTAGAAATATTAATACTCTTAGATCTAGTAACTCTAAGAAATAATTCAATGGAAATATTCTTAGCATAAATGCCCTCAAATAATTGTAAGAATGTTTAGCACTGCATTATTCATGATTGTGTAAATCACAGGTAAGCCTAATGTTCAAAATAGCAAATATATTAAAGCATTATTTATCTGTATATAGAGTTTAAGAAACAAAGTACAGTATGTAGTGATAATATAATTGAAGTAAAAGTGCAAAAAATAAACCTTCATATAGTGTAAAATACAAATTTTATAAATATACATGCATTTTATATGGATATCGATGGAATAATATATACTACATTTTTAGAGTAGGTGGTGCTGGTGATAGTCATACCTTTTTCTATTTACTAAATTATATTTTCCTTTTTTCAAATTTCATCAGTAAGTAGGTGTTATGTTTATAATTAAAAAGAAAACATATTGCTAAAAAATTAAAAAGCCATGCATTCATATTGGATAAAAATAAAATAGTGGCATGTAAAATATAAATGAGTTCAATACAACAGTAAGAATTTTTGGTAAGTTATGATTAAATCAGTTTTTTAAAAGTTAACTTCTGCACAAATGAGTATATATAAAAGGAAAAGGAAAAACACAAGAGACAAGAAGAGCTAATCCATCAAGGAGCTATAAATAATTAATAGACACGATAATAGTGTTCATAATCTGAAGCAGCTGAAACTAATATAACCGTTATAAAATTTTCAGTTCTAAATTTGACAAGGATTAGGGGCACGTGGTTGGCTTAGTGGGTTAAGCATCTGCCTTCTGCTCAGGTCATGATCTCAGGGTCCTGTAATAGAGCCCAGCATCAGACTCTCTGCTAAGTGGGGAGGCTGCTTCTCCCTCTCCCTTTGTGTGCTCTCTCACTCTCCCTCAAATAAATAAATAAAATCTTAAAAAAAAATTAACAAGGTTTAGGTAAAATGCATACTACACAGTGTTGAGGAGGTAGAAGAGTTGAGCTATCCTAATGCATTGCAGGTAGAAAACTAAAATGGTATGCATGATATTTCTATAGAAAGTAATTGGAAATGAATAGTAATGGTTTGTTTAATGGGAAAAAAACAATCTGTATTTGCCTTATCCCACGAGCTGGTATATCAGTAGTTAGGAGCATGGTCTCTGAAGCCAGACCACTTGGTTTCAAATCCCAACTCTTTTTCACCGATCAGCATTGTGTCCACAAGTAGCATGCTGAAACTTGTTTTTGCTTACTTAAACATATTTGTAAAATGAGAATAATGATCATGCTTACCTCATAGGTTTGTCATGAAAATTAAGAGAATTTATGTGTATAAAGTTCTTAGAACATTTTCAGCAAATGTGAAGCACTCAATAAATATTACTTCTATGGCTATTATTCATAGTATTTTTGGACATTATTAGAAACCATTTTAAAAATAGAGGCAACAGGTCTGTATGAGGAAGTAGAAAAAAACACACAAAAAAGAGTAACTGGAACTGTAGCCTGATTTCCGATCCCCAAAGTCATGATCTCTTACTAAAAACTACAGTCAATCCCACTCAGGTCCTGGCCAAGTACTCTTTGCCTTTTATGTCTTTGGCTAATGTTGTATGACCCTTCACTCACTTTCCCATGAGTGCACTAAAACTATCTAGGTATTTCTTACTTTCTAAAGATTAACAAAAATGAAATAAGTGGAGAATAATATAGAAATCTTGATTATATATTATTTTTATGAAAGTTACTTATCTACAGCTACAGCAAACAGAGATGTTTCACTCTTACTCTTCTCTTACCTACAGTAGGATCCTCCCTTCCCTCAAGCACAACAGAATTTTTTTGAAGTAGAGATTCAAAGAGTGATTCCCAAAATGTGTTTTCTCCTTTCAGCCTAAGACCAAACCTATATCCAGTTTCCTTACTAAAGATCCCACTTATGCAAGACAGGCCCACTCCCATCTAAAAAGGGCTGTATGCTTATTCTGTGATACCTGCTAGACAGCTTTTCAAACTATTGCATAATAAGTCTAACAACACAACTAAACAAAGCATCAGAGGTGGTTGTATTTTTAGAGATACAATCAAATATGTTTATAATAGTGTTATTTACTATAGTAAGTAATTGGAAACCAGCTAAATATACAGCAATAAAGAACGATGCTAGCATGCAGACATAGGATGTAATATAAATATATTAAAAATAAGATTTTGAAGAATTATAATGCAAGAAGTTAAAAAAATGATGTCAGCATGTCTCTGCATTATGAAAAATATTTTATCTTACATGTGTGGGTGTGGGTGTATGTGAACAAAAAGAGACAGTGTCCAGCTGTGTGTAGTGAAGAAATGGCTTATGGGAAATATATCATACTTTAATGAGGGTTACACTTGGTTTCTGGAATTATGGACAGTGATTTCATTTCTCTATTATAATTTTTACATTTTCTGTATTATTTTTAATCAGAAAATATTCAAAAAGCTTAAATTATCTACTCTCATATTTCTACCATAAACTTCAAACGTTTCAAACAGGCTTACCAAGATTTAGGCATGAATGAATTTAAAAATATATTGACCCATAAAAGTGATTAGTATCATTAATAATTAAGCAGCTTAAAAAAGCATACATAATATTACCATTTGTTTCTGTCAGATTGGAATATTGAGAAACTTCTCATTAGTCAATGTACCCAAGAAAAGAGTCACATTGACAATTCCTGAGAGTACTAATGGATGCAGCAATTTTGGAAAGGAAGATGGTGAGAACAATGGACATCTGAAAAAAAATTATATATATATATGTATATATATATATATATATATATATATATATATATATACCCTTGCCTAGAAAACCCTAGGTAGGAATTTAAACTTCTTCTAATCAAAAACAAATGTGTAAAAACAAATATATATGAATAGTCTCTATGATTTTTTTCTAATAGCAAAAAATATATATTACATAGTAATAATGCTGTGCTTGGTGGATGTGAAATAAATGCAAAGTAAGATATAAATATCTTCTAAAATATTATATTAATTTAAAAATCTGATTTCAGAATGATATATAAAATCAAGATTAAGCTGGAGGATTTCAATTATTTTAGTCATTTATAAAATACAATCATACATGTATTTTGTCTGCCTAGAAAATATAGGAAAGACTACAGTAAAAATCTTTGACAGTGATTATGTCTGGGTAGTGTTGATTGAGGTCTAGGAATTTTTACTTTCCACTCTTTAGTTCACGGTGTACACTACATTTAGAACAGTATTATTAGAGTTAATAATGAAAACAACTATCACATATCACTGCCGTTAAAGTCAGAGCTGATTTAATTTTCCTTAATTAGTATGCTGTATCTGATACTGTCTTTGAGACTGAAAAATTATAAATGTCATCTTTTTTACCACGGGAATAAACATTTTCACTTTCAGAATAATGACCTGCTTTGTTCAGTCATATTTTATTATTGTTAGGTCAGATTTCACTAAATCCTCTGTGTCATCTGGATATTATGTAGAATAATAAACATTTTATTGCATTTAATTATTTCAATTAATAGGCAATTGAAGGCTCACTAATGATTTCCATTTTTACTTTTTTTTTTCCAAATCATTATTTTTGTCCATCAAAAGTAATTCTGAACAAGATTTTTAAAAATTCTAAAAACTAGAAACTAAAGCACTCATTCTGGAAACAATCAGGATGTCCAGATGAAAGTGATATTTCACCATCAAAAATAGAGAAGTGAGTAACACTGTAGAAAATAAGTCCAGATATCAGTTTCAATAATACCAAGAAACTATGCATGTAAATTATTACATTTAAATTAAGGGTCATTAGATAATTATTATGCTAATAATCAATTTTGTTGTATCATTAAAACACTGAACTCAGATAATAGAGAAAATACCAAACACAGAGTAGCTTTAAAATTGCAAGCATGGCTACTATTTTCCCTACCACTAATTTCAAAACATACATATCCTAAAGTAGTAACTTACTGTATTGTATTTACAATACTCTGAGTTCCAAAGAATCATTTTTTTAGGGCTCTATTTATTTATTTGACAGAGAGACAGATCAGAAGTAGGCAGAGAGGTATGCAGAGGGGAAGAGGGAAGCAGGCTCTCTGCTGAGCAGAGAGCCAAATGAGGGGGCTCCATCCCAGGACCCTCAGACCAGGACCCCAGATGAAGGCAGAGGCTCAACCCACTGAGCCACCCCCAAAGAATCATTTTAAAGATAATATGATGCATCCCTAAAAACAGGTAAATAAATAAAAATATATTACTCTAGAAAATACCAGACATATACCTAATAAACATTACATATTTTAATTTTTTATGTATGTCTCATAAAAAAGCTACTAATGAACCAATAACTAATAATCTCAACCAAGCTGAGATTTCCCTGTTCAATATCTTTGATCTTATTAATAGGCCTTTGCTAAACTCATTTTACCTTTATACTGCAGTTATAGGATAAAATACAGTGACTGGACTTAATTGTTGAATTTAAGCTTTCAGATTCACCTAATATGTTTTTCCCTTTAAAAGAAAAATATTTTGGGGGGCCTGTAGGTGGTTCAGTTGGTTAAACATCTGACTCTGCTCAGGTCATGATCTCAGGGTCCTGGGATCCACCAGCATTGGGCTCTCTTGCTCAGCGGGGAGTCTGCTTCTCCCTGTTCCTCTGCCTCTCACCCTCATGTTTGCAGACTCTTGCTTTCTCAAATAAATAAATAAAGTCTTTAAAAAGCATATTTTTTATTCCAGTGTCCTTAACATTCAGTGCTGTTTTTTTTTCTTATTATCATTTATGTAGTTTTCTTCACTGTGTCCTCTCACTGTGAAATGCAGTTTGCTTTCCACAATTTGAAAACCCTTTATCCAAGGTCACTAAGCAGCTCTCTCTTAATGTTAAACATGATCATAGGAATAGTCTCTTTAGGAGACTTTCACTATTAAGAATTAGTGGTAGGGGTGCCTAGGAGATGCAGTGCATTAAACTTTTGAGTCTTGGTTTCAGTTCAGGTTGTGGTCTTAGAGAAGGTCTTGAGATGGAGTCCAGCATCCTTGGGCATTGCATTCAGCAGGGAGTCAATTTGAGATTCTCTCCCTCTCCTTCTGTCCTTCCTGCTCATGCTCTCTCTCTCTCTCTCCCTCTAAAATAAATAAATAAATACATCTTTAAAAAAAAGAAAAAAATGAGTAATAAAACTAATAATAGTGTAACAGCTGTTTATTATTTTTGAGGCAATTATTAAGACAACAGAAACATATCATATTAACATGAGACTCACATCAAACAGGGGCCCTAATCGGGGATCCACGGATGAGCTCGACTACATCCTACACACTAGAAAAGACTGCAAATTGTGTGTGTGTGTGTATGTGTCTGTCTGTCTGTCTACGGGAGTCCTACACTTCTGCTGTCTTAAAAACATTGAAGAAGATATCTCATTGTGGTTTTGATTTGTATTTCCCTGATGCCGAGTGACCTCACACCAGTCAGAATGGCTAAAATGAACAAGTCAGGAAATGACAGATGCTGGCGAGGATACGGGGAAAGGGGAACCCTCCTACACTGTTGTTGGGAATGCAAGCTGGTGCAACCACTCTGGAAAGCAGTATGGAGGTTCCTCAAAATGTTGAAAATAGAACTACCCTATGACCCAGCAATTGCACTGCTGGGTATTTACCCTAAAGATACAAACGTAGTGATCCGAAGGGGCACATGCACCCGAATGTTTATAGCTGCAATGTCTACAGTAGCCAAACTATGGAAAGAATCTAGATGTCCATCAACAGATGAATGGATAAAGAAGAAGTGGTATATATACACAATGGAATACTATGCAGCCATCAAAAGAAATGAAATCTTGCCATTTGTGACGATGTGGATGGAACTAGAGGGTATTACGCTTAGTGAAATAAATCAATCAGAGAAAGACAACTATCATATGATCTCCCTGATATGAGGAAGTGGAGATGCAACATGGGGAGGTTAAGGGGGAAGGAGAAGAATAAATGAAACAAGATGGGATTGGGAGGGAGACAAACCATAAGTGACTCTTAATCTCACAAAACAAACTGAGGGTTGCTGGGTTGCTAGGGGGAGGGGGGTTAGAAGAAGGGGGGTGGGGTTATGGACATTGGGGAGGGTATGTGCTATGGTGAGTGCTGTGAAGTGTGTAAACCTGGCGATTCACACACCTGTACTCCTGGGGATAAAAATGTATTATATGTTTATAAAAAATAAAAAATTAAAAAAAAAACTTTGAAGAAAACCCTTCCACGAAAGGGTTAGTAATGGGTCAATTACAAATCATCCCTTAGTACATTTTTTCTCTGGAAAGCTGAAACAGTGGTTGCTAGACTCCGGCCATAAAGAAAACAGCTTGTTTTATAGTATTCATCTATATCAGGTATTTATTTTAAAATAATAACCAATATTATATTGATTAGGTGATTTTCAAATTATTGCTCAAAAATCATGATACATGGTATATTTAAAGCTTTTTAAAGTTATAAGAAAAGAAAGAATACATTATTTTGATGTCCAATTAACACAGAGCAAAAGAGGTTGTAAGATGAGAAATAGTTGCAACCTAAGACTTACTTATTCCTCAATTTCATTTTGCTAACTGAAAATATTGATCAGGAAATAATAAAGTTAGACCTTAGTGTCTCATCTGTCTTCTTGTATTAAGAGGGCAGCATTAGCAGAGACGCTCCTATTAAATATTGGTGTCCAGGGGCGCCTGGGTGGCTCAGTGAATTAAGCCTCTGCCTTTGCTCAGGTCATGATCTCAGGGTTCTGGGATCGAGCCCCACATCAGGCTCTCTGCTCGGCAGGGAGCCTGCTTCCCCCTCTCTGTCTGCCTGCCTCTCTGCCTACTTGTGATCTCTCTCTCTCTGTCAAATAAATAAATAAAAATCTTTTTTAAAAAAAAGATAGTATTAAATATTGGTGTCCTTTTTATTCCTTATGCACTTCTCCCTATTCTGTACAGTTTCCTGGAGGGTGTGAAAATAAACATACTTAAGAGATTTCACAAGAACTCTGAGTATTACTTCAAGGTGATATGCTGCAATTTGATTGCCCCCTGCTATCTTTTTATTTCCTCCAAAATAAATCAGATCTTTTATTATTGTGTCATTTACTTGTATATTTAGGCTTTTAGTCTGTGATTGTGACTGTGCCCAGGACATAAATACCATAATTAGTATGAAAAACATCTAAATGGAGCTGCAACTAATGTTGGTTAAAAGTAACAATTCCATGGCACTGGAAACAGTATTCCACATGTGGTATAAGTAGAAATTTGATTAAACAGCAGAGCAGGACACCTACCTCAAGAGTAGTGAAGTACAGATTTGTGACTTGCATAGCATACAAAAATTGTGTGTTCTTAATTTCCAAGTGTATTGAAACGGAGGTTTGGGTATTGCTTTATTATTAGGTAATAATTTTATCAATTTATAGTTAATGAAATTGGCATAAAAATGACCCATTTAAGATTTTTTTGTATGAAAATCCTTTGTGACCTATACACCAGCAAGAAGAGAATGTGGGTCCCCTGTTTTCAGATAGAGGATCAATCTGGCTATCTGTCAGTGAATTCACACACAGACATATAAAATCAAATTTTTAAATTTTTAAATCGAATTTTCTGTTCAACACTTGTTTCCTTGCTAATATTTTAAGACTTTATTTAATAAATGATTTTATTAATTTTTTGTATAACTATTCTATAACCTTACTCATTTTTAATTGCTTCATCTGTCAGTCTCTGAGACACATGTGTGAAAATCTCCCATTGTGATTGTGGATTTGCCAATTTCTCCTTTTAATTATTAGCATTATTTAAAAATATTTTTGCAGTAATTTTATTTTTTTAAAGATTTTATTTATTTATTTGACAGAGACAGTAAGAGAGGGAACACAAGCAGGGAGAGTGGGAGAAGGAGAAGCAGACTTCCCCCACCAAGCAGGGAACCCAATGTGGGGCTCGATCTCAGGACCCTGAGATCACAACCCAAGCCCAAAGGCAGAGGCCCAGCGACTGAGCCACCCAGATATCCCTTTAGTATTAATTTTAATAGCACCCTAGGGCATTGTTCTTGTTGCTGTTACAGGCATTACTCTAATTTCTATATTTATGCAAATATTCTTTTTAATAATGAGAAGATTAAACATATTTACTTAAATTTTACTGGGTCAAACAATGAAAATTAAAACTGATTATTCTGTAATATTGGGTAGTGACATCTGATATAAGGAAAAATAAAGGTATGTAAAGAAATAGGGTGTGATGGCAAGTCTCTTTGAAGTGGTGACTTTGGAATAGAATCCTGAGACTGCTTAATCCATCAAATCAAGTCAGTTACTGGGCAAATAGTGTTCCAGGAGAAGTAACTGCATTTAGTGATTTTATACACATATATAAATATATTTAAATATTTATAATGTCTTATTGTGAGTTTTCTTTTCCTTCATTTATTTTTTTCTTCCAGCTTTGGGTTGTGTTAATAGATTTTTTAAAAACTGTTTTGCTCAGGAGCTACACACTGTACAAGTTCAGAAGTTATAAATTGCATGTTTGCTTTGTTAGTGTTTATTCAGTTAAGAACAGTTTTAAAACTGCTTTTAGGGGATGCCTGGGTGTCTCAGTAATTAAGACATTAAGTGTCTGCCTTCGTCTCAGGTCATGATCCCAGGATCCTGGGATCTGGCTCCCTGCTCCACCGGAAGCCTGCCTCTCCCTCTCCCACTCCCCCTGCTTGTGTTCCCTCTCTTGCTGTGTCTCTCTCTCTGTCAAATAAATAAGATCTTAAAAAAAAAAAAAAAAAACAGGGGCGCCTAGGTGGCTCAGTGGGTTAAAGCCTCTGCCTTCGGCTCAGGTCATGATCCCAGGGGTCCTGGGATCGAGCCCCACATTGGGCTCTCTGCTCCGCGGGAGCCTGCTTCCTTCTCTCTCTCTCTGCCTGCCTCTCTGCCTACTTGTGATTTCTGTCTGTCAAATAAATAAATAAAATCTTTAAAAAAAAAAACAAAAAAAAACTCTGCTTTTATAGATAAGGAAACAAAATAAGTGATGCTTGTTTATGAACTAGAAGTACATTGAAAACAAAGAAACAAAATAACAGTGTCATACCAGTGTAGCTACTGACTAATATCTACTAGTATTTGGTATACTCAGTTATTGTCTCAGTGAACAAATTAAAGCATAAATTTGTTCTCACTGAACAAATTAAGCACTGAATAAAAGAATTAGGTCCCTCCTTGAGGAGTTAGGGTTAGAATAAATAAGTGCATGAGAAATGAACTATATATGCTTCTATATAATAACTTTTTGTTATATTGACTATTAAAAATTTTTTCAGAAAAAAAGAATTGAAAAATAATTTCAGGAGGAATCCCAATAATAAGATGATCTTTTAGTCACTGACTTAGGAGGTTGTGGTGTATACCTTACTCATCTGACTGATGCTTTGAAAATAAATCATCTCATTTTGCTTCTCCTATTAAAAAAATGAAAATTGTGGACTCGATCCAAACCTTGGTCCAAAAGAAGACATCCCTCTAATAACTATTGGGAGGGGATACCTGGGCCAAGAAAATGTTCTGCTTTGAGGACCATAGGTGGAACTGATTATTTCTTTTGTTCTCCACGTGATTCACCAGTTAGATCTCTTTTAAGACGTGTTTTAGGTGGTTAGTCTGTGTTAATTAGGGTAAAGGAGGTTGGAATACAGAGTTTCCTCCAGTGCTTGGATCCTCTAAGTAACTCTATACCAAAAAGAATAAAGTCCCAAGTCACCATTATTAATTTTAGTTAGATGTTTCATTTATTAAGGAAGATTATTTACAAGTCAGAGAAACCAGTGGAAACTAGCTTAAGCACAAAATAATCAAGATTACTATGAAGATGCAGGGAGGGTACATGAAACCAAAGAAGACAACTATTGCCATCTTTCATTTCTGCTTTACTCAACTCTGCTTCATTCTACTCTGACTGTATGCACTGGCTTTTCTGTCTTTAAATCTGCATGACAACAGTCCAGGCTTTTATGCCTTTGCTCTTTCAAAGGCAAGCATGTGTTAAAAATGAAATTCCTTAGTCATAATTTTAAATTTACAGAGAAATGACTATAGACAAGAAAATATCCTTGGTCAGTTAACTGGTATGAACCATACCAGTTGGTATGAACCATAATTGTTTTCTATGTATTGAAAGTGAATCTGGGAAAAATTCTAGCTGGAGGACGTTTGATAAGCAGAGATACCTCAGAAACTAAAAATGCACTGAATAGATTGCTAGTGTGAAAGAATAACCCCCATTTCTATATGTGCATATAATTCTGGCTATTCTATTTAGAGACTTATTTCAGGTCTGAGACTTACTACATTCTTAAATATTAGTTATTATTAAGATATGTTTATTATCTTTCACATTCCTATAACTAACTTGGAGAAGACAAATGTCTTTAAATGGGAAAAAAATTGAATATAGAGACTTAAATTATATTTCTTAATAGTCCATTTCCTCTACATACATGTCAGTATATCTTCAAGTACATATAAAAATCTTCATTTGGTCAGTTCTCTATGAAATAATATACTGAGTGTATTATATATACATATGAATTTATATGTGTATATGTTTATTATATGTATACATATACTAAGTATGTGAAAATTATCTATTATTATCATCTGCTAATTTTTTTCCCTTAAAACAGATGTTATGGAAAAGAATCAAGACAGCCTAGACTATAAATGAAAATATTTTTATCTATCATAGCTGTCCTATTAACTGGAATGAGACTCAAATATTAATTGCCAATGACCTTCTAGGAGGAAAAAGGGTCAAACTTGTTTTCCCATTAGTTCCTTCTTGCTTACCAACCAAAAGCTCTCAGTTGCTCCTCCTGGCCCATATGCATTATTGAAACACCACAGCTATAGTTCAGCAGTTGGACAGCTCCTGAGATCTGTACGGATAGACTACACATAGAACATAGTGGCAGACTATTAAACGTTAAAGTTTTCCAGTAAAATCTGTTTGAAAATATTTGAATAAAAACTAAATTCAACGCCCCCCCTTTTAACTTGTCACATCTACAACTGAAAGTTTAGAAGGTGAAGGAGAGAGATTACCCAAGAAGCTGTAAGTTGTCATATATATTTAAAGCAGCTAAGATTGAAATAAGGGTAGTATAAGTTCCATATTCCCTCCTGGATTGAAGTCTATCATTAGGACTAATATTTTGAAATATACATTATTGACTCTGGACTAGGGTTACAAAATTAAGTTTCTATATATAATATGTAATATTGTAGTCAGTGAATTCCACATTTTAATCTCTATAATTATATAATATAAAAGCCAAAAGAAAGATCAGAGGGGTACCTGGGTAGCTCAGTTGGTTAAGCCTCTGCCTCTTGATTTTGGCTCAGGTCATGATCTCAGGATCATGGGATCGAGCCCTGCATACGTCCCCATGCTCAGCATGGAATCTGCTTGGGAGTCTCTCTCCCCTCTCCCTCAACCCTTTCCCCTGCTTGCACTCTCTTTTTCTCTAAAAATAAATAAATAGAATCTTAAAAAAAAAAAAAAAGATCAGAGATCATCTAATAAACCCCTATATAAGAGATGAGAAAACTAAAACTCAAAGAGGAAAGTGTTTTTTCTAAGGTCACATTCATAGTTGTGGCAAAATGTGATCCAGGAGACAAACCTCCTGGTCTCCACTTATACTTTTACTATTTCTCATGCCCTTCATTTTTACTTTCTTATGGGTGAATTACAGTCTTCTCATTTGTTCTTATGTCTCAATGAAAAATACTTATTGGTGGTAAAATCTGCTATTTGTACCAACTAACTTAGCATTAGATAAGATAGCAGCGTTCATAATATTTATAAAGCTCTAGTTTTAGTGGTTTAGATATTGTTGTGTTGGAGCAATTTGGGTAAAAACAAGTTGATCACAAAACTTTGTTTTGAAAGGACAGTTGTTACATTCTAAAGAATAGCCTACTCTTACATTTAGTGTTGTTCAAAAATTCCCCTTAATGTTGAAAATCTAACTCCTGAATTTTCCTATAACGCCTATATATTTTATATTTGGAAGAGAAGAGTGTAGAAATAATGTAGAAATAATAGTAGAAATAATGCATTACAGATTCGTATTTGTTGAAAATAAGTAAAATGGTGAAACATACATAAATATTTGCAATGCTACGTCATGTTTGGTATCAAATTATGATTTAGGTCTAAGCTTACTATAAAGTAAAATCCTTTCAACAAAATTGCATGTAACTCTATCATTCAAATCTTTTCACTAGCTATTGTGAGTATTGTACTGTATTATTATCTGAAGTTCAAAATGTTTATTTTCTCTTCTCATGAAGTAAATTTATATCCATATAGAAGCTATGACCCCTCATTAATAAAGAAGTCACCTATTCAGTGAGTTTGTTGCTGAGGAGAAAACAATTATTTCAATCATGATATTACTTTCTAGTAGGTCATGTGGATGAGGTTGAAACTGGAAATACTCAGTGTCTTTTGAAAGGAATGGCAGAAAGGATATTTTATAACTAAAAGCAGATGCAACTCTTTTCTTCCAAATATAAGGAGGTGTGTTCTGAAGAAGAAATTCCTTCTTTAGAAGCCACAGGAATTATTCCCCCTGAAATATCTGAAATACCTGTCTATTGTTTTCATTGAAATTCCTTAATTCTTATAAAGCAATGATTTTAAATCATCACTTATCTTACTTTTTATATGAACACTTTCCATTTTATTTGAAGTGAGTCTAAACTTCAAACATTCTAATAATTTATCTATATTTTATGACTAGCTGCTTTAAGACATGCTTAAGATTTATCTGAAGAACTATGGTCAGTCAGGAAGACAGCACATATTTACTGAGTATCAGATGCGTGGATGAAACTATTTTAGGCACAGGTTTCATAACAGAGAACTTAGATTTTAGGAATTATGTTTAAAAATATTTACTATGGCTTCATATTTCCTTGCCTTTAGTTTCTTAGGAAAATAACAATGTTATTAGAAATGCATATGACTATATGTTTAGGGAGATTGGTGATAATTATAATATGACTAAAAACATCTTTCTTGAAACTGTTATCTTGATTGTTTAATGTTAACAGCATTCCTGGTGGATTTTATAATTAAGTTGTTATTTGGTAAACACACATAAGAGACTCAATTGAATAGCAGTATCACTAATTATCAACTAGCTGCTCATGAATGCATATTAACAGTTTTCAGTTCTTCCAGAGTACTTTTAATTTTCCAATAGAAAAACCTCAGAAATACTGAATTTGGTAAAAATTTTTGTAAAAACATGAAATGGTGTCTTCTTTTACATTTTATATGTTGGAAAACCAGGCTTTTGTTTTGAAGAAAGAAACCTCATCAAGGCCATGACCCTATTCATGCAGTAGAGGCAGTAGCAGGACTCAGAAACGCATACTTACAGATTCCTCCCAGCCTCGTTAGTGAGTAAGGAATATGTATGCCATAAACCCAGCAACACTACATTAAGCAGCATATACAATTTGCACATTTATGGACTGATATGCTTAGCATTTATGAAGACTCATTTTTCTATTGCCTGAAAAGAAACAATACTAATAGTGTGTGCAATTAAGAGCTCCCAAGAATAATGGAAAAATTGGTGACCTGTAACCACTTTAGTACTATGTGCTGCTTTGAAAGCATAATGAATTCCTCCCTGTTGCCTTTGCAGAACATCAGTGCAGACAGATAATCTTTGAGATTGCTAGAATAACACAAGAGACAACAAAAGGGTGGTATGGACCAAGTTAGTTGCTAAAGATGCAGCCTTACTTCCCTGTATATGCCTGGGCCCCAACCTTACTGATGACTTCTCTCAATGACTCGATTCAATTCTTAAAGTGTTTATTAATAATCTCCTTCTCTGGTGGATGCTACAAAAATAAATAAGAGTCTGAGAACAGAGACGTAAATGAAAAAGTTTTATAGCCCTGTAGAAAACACAGAGGTAAGGACCAAACACATGGTGGAAATAACAAAGAATTCAAAGAAAAAATGCAGTCAGAGGAAGAAGGAGAAATTGGAGAATTTTTAGAATGGAGTAGGAGCTTGGAGAGATATTAGTGTATGGATATAAAAGTGATATGAGAGAAAGGGAGAGAGTGTGCAAATAGAAAATAACTGAATGTGATGATGAAGGTCAAGTTGTCCTGGCCTCACCCTGCGGTAGTTTTATATTCTTATTTAGGTGTGTGGCCCTTCTTTAGGAGAAATTAAAACAAAACAAAGAAAGCACATCATGTTTTATCACTCCAACCATAGGAGTAGACACAACAGGAAGATTAGGTCCTCTGGGGTTTGGAGTGATACATGCGACAAGCCTTCATGGGAACAGTGGGAGCTCTTTCACAGCTTAAGGAAAAGAATTCTCCAAGAAACCATCAGTCTGGAAACAGTGCAAGTTTTCCCAGGCCTATAAACACCATTTTTTCATATAGCTTCTTAGCAAACACCCTTTTCTTTTTTTAAGATTTTATTTATTTACTTGACAGAGATCACAAGTAGGCAGAGAGATAGGCAGAGAGAGAGAGGAGGAAGCAGGCTCCCTGCTGAGCAGAGAGCCTGGTGTGGGGCTCGATCCCAGGACCCTGGGATCATGACCTGAGCCGAAGGCAGAGGCTTAACCCACTGAGCTACCCAGGTGCCCCAGCAAACACCCATTTCAACCCCTGAAGAGAATGCCATTCTAAAATAATATCAGAATTGTAAGGATTATTAAAGAGTATACATTTCAACCTCCAATGACTAGAACAAAGGCTGTGGTGGGCATTGTTTTCCATAGAGATTGTTTGATGTCACAGCCTTGACTCCTCTCGGATGACAGCAATCCCTGCCTTGCCTCGCTCCACTACCTCCCTTTGCTTCCACTTCAACTACTTTCTGATCTCATCCTAACCACCTCTCACTATACTTCTATCTTCTCTTTTCTAAGTACCCCCTGGTTTCACATTCTTCCGTATCTAATCATGAATTGCTGGTTTATTTTATTAATCATTCTCTTGTGAGCCTTCTCAAGTTCTTCTATGCTGTGTCCTTTCATATCTACAATTCTGGATCAATCTAAATATTCAGCTTCCCTATACCTGCATGGCCAGCAGGTACACCTGTAGGAAACAACAGAACTGCACATTGCAGCAAACTACAAATAAAAGTGGTAGTCAATTTCAAATGGATCTTCCATATCTGTGTTTTTATGGGTCTTAGGTCAACTCCACTTCCTGTTACCCAAATTGACTATACAAAAACTTACTTGTTTTTAAGTATCCTACTGTACCTGTCAATCAATCCCTTTCAACAGCTGATAGTAACTCCTATAGCATACAGAGCAATGAAATTAGCATGTAGGAAAATCCCCACCTTAATGACTTGGGCTCCATGGTTATTTATTCAATGCCTATTTTTACTTCTTTGCTCCCATCTCCAAAATTCTATTGCCTCCATTTTCCCCCTGAATTCTGTTTTTTAGCAATTTGTTGATTTAGGCCCGTCAATTTTTTTTTTTAATTTTATTTCTTTAGCATAGTTTTTTTTTCCCTCTGGAAGCATTTTCCTTTCAGTCTTTATCTATTCATTTCCTTCCAATTTATTTTAGCTACTGTATCCTCTATACTAAAAAATAAAGTTTTTTCTTGAAAAGCAGATCACAACTTTTGGGAAATCCACAATTCCCATATCATTTATCATCCAAAAGTGGCCACGGCTAAGATTGAAAGAAGGATGAGAGTAACAGTAATCGGTTACATTGAAGAATACTTATAAGGTGACACATACCAAATGGTATGTAGGACTTCTATGTACAGTATAAGAGCTATATAATTCATTAGAAATAAGAGCCCTATTCATTTCTGAAGAGTCGTAAAATATTTGGTTGCACGGAATTTGAGGAAATAACCTAGGGTATCCTATTTATATACTGAAATGTGAAACAGTGATTAGATCTGAAGAGTTAACAACAAAGACTGTTTTGTTTTGTTTTTCTGGGTGGGTAGAAAATAAGCAGTATATAATACAATTGCTTAATTAATTTGTATTCCATATCTGCTTGTTCTCAAATTTAAATCTTAATTTTAAATTGTCTTACAAATGCATAAGAAATGTATTATTTTCCCTTCATGTGGGGCTCCTGTACTCAATTTCAGTGTGCAGGGATGGGTCACATAAGACAAGCAGTACTCTGACACAAACTGGGTGTCCTGTGATTCAGCTCAATTCTGACACTCTCTTTTTTTTTTTTTTTTAGATTTTATTTATTTATTTGACAGAGATCACAAGTAGGCAGAGAGGCAGGCAGAGAGAGAGGAGGAAGCAGGCTCCCTGCTGAGCAGAGAGTCCAATGTGGGGCTCCCAGGACCCTGGGATCATGACCTGAGCCGAAGGCAGAGGCTTTAACCCGCTGAGCCACCGAGGCGCCCCTCAATTCTGACACTCTTTATACAGAGATGGCATCAACTCCACAAGTTAAGGTTTCAGTCCTACAAAACTGCTCCCACAACTTGCTTCAGATGCCAATCACAAGGCTAGGCCTGTTACTTGTACTTCTGACCAACCAGTTACAAATCAGAGGTGTCCATGAGCTTCTCCTCCAATTTCATTAATTTTCTGGAGCAGTTCACAGAACTGAGAGAAACATTTTACTTCTCAGATTACTGATTTATTATGAAAAGATATAACTAAGGAACAGCCAGATGTTACAGATGCTTAAGGCAAGGTATTTGGAAAGGGTGTGGAGCTTCCATGCCCTCTCTGATCATGCCATTGTCCCCAAATTTCCATGTGTTCACAAGCCCCAAAGCTTAAAAGTGATGATAGAAAGTATGAGAAAGCAGCAGGAAAAATATAAGAAAAAGATAATGGCACTGCCCAAACAGGAGGTTGATTGAAAGAAATAATACATGGAGATAATGAGAGAGGTACTGTGTTGGTATCTGAGATTTCAGAAAAGAACCAAAAAATCCTTCAGATCCAGTTCCTGACTTACCTGAAGGAAGTACAGTGGCAAGACGATCCTATGTCTGAAACTACAAAAGTTTGATAAACAAAATCAAAGAACTAAATAAATGGAGAGATATTTAATGTTCATGGATAGGAAGGCTCAGTATTATCAAGCTATTAGGACTTTCTAACATAATCTAGATTCAGTCCAATCCCAGTCCAAATCCCAGCAAGTTTTGTTGTTGTTGTTGTTATTGTTGTTGTTGTTGTTTTTAATGAATATGGACAAAGTTTATACAGAGAACCAGAAGATCCAGAATAGCCAACACAATATCAGAGGAGAACAAAACTGGAGGATTGACATTACCTGCCTTCAAGACTTACTATAAAGTTGGAGCCCCAACTCAGTTGGTTAAGTGACTGCCTTCAGCTCAGGTCATGATCCCAGGGTCCTGGGATTGAGCCCCAAATTGGGCTCCCTGCTCTGTGGAGAGCCTGCTTCTCCCTCTTCCTCTGCTGCTCTGCCTGCTTGTGGTCTCTTGCTATGTCTGTCAAATAAATAAATAAAATCTTAAAAAAAAAAAAGAAAAGACTTACTATAAAGTTAAAATACTCCAGTGAGTGTGGTATTGGTGAAAGGAGAGATTGAAATAACAATTGAAAATCAGTGGTTTTCAAGAGGGCTACAAGTGTGGGGGAAGGATAATTAGGTGGAGCACAGAGAATTTGTTCTACATTTGACCTTCATTTCCCAGAATGTATCCTAAGATCAC
Organism: Lontra canadensis; assembly: GCF_010015895.1. Taxonomy (NCBI): domain Eukaryota; kingdom Metazoa; phylum Chordata; class Mammalia; order Carnivora; family Mustelidae; genus Lontra; species Lontra canadensis. Next base: position 17,881,773 of record NW_022631027.1, read on the forward strand.
CTGGACCAGAATACTGTGACTGCTTGTTAAATATACAGAAACATGGGCCCGACTACAGACCTCTCAATCAGAATCTCAAGTTCATGAGCCTCATAGTCAGCACTCATTTTAAAAAGTGAATATTAATGAGACACAGTAACATTGAAAAAAATTGTCATAGAGCTCAAGGCTAAACTGTTGAGCTTTAATAACTTCACTTTGTCCATAGGTCAGCCATTTGGTGACAGGCTCGGCCAGGGAGATGCCATGATAAAGAAGATGGCAATAAGACTTAAAAAATTACCCCCTGAGTATTCACAACGAGAATATAAAATGTTTCCGGTCAGAAGTTGTCTATTAGCTATAGTCTGATCAGCCTCCAAAGAAGAAATCACCAGTTGTCACTTTCTGGGTGAAAAGTGGGAAAACAACAGAAAGGATTACCAGTTGAGTGTAGCTTGAATAGTGAGTGAGGTTTCAATATGTCCATGTTGTAGTGAGAAGAGAGGTTTAGGGGAAAGAATATTATAGATAAAAGTATTAAAGACTAATCAGGCACCAAATGAGACAATGTACAAATGACACAATGTACATGTCAACATCCTAGTTTATGGGTGCCTGGGTGGCTCAGTGGGTTAAAAATCCTCTGCCTTTGGCTCAGGTCATGATCCCAGGGTCCTGGGATCGAGCCCCGCATTGGGCTCTCTGCTCGCCAGGGAGCCTGCTTCCTCCTCTCTCTCTGCCTGCCTCTCTGCCTATTTGTGATCTCTGTCTGTCAAATAAATAAATAAAATCTTAAAAAAAAAAAAAAATCCTAGTTTATGAGGCTTTGATTCAAGATTAAGATTAAAATCCTTTGGCTCAGGTCATGATTCCAGGGTCCTGGGATCAAGCCCCGCATCAGGCTCCCTGCTTAGCAGGGAGCCTGCTTCTCTTTCTCCCTCTGCCTGCTGCTCTGCTTACTTGTGCTCTCTCTCTGTCAAATAAATAAATAAAATCTTTAAAAAAAAAAAAAACATTAAAATGATGCAGGGAGATTCAAATCAAAACCACATAGAGATACTACCTTACACCAGTTAGAATGGCCAAAATTTATAAGACAGTAAACAACGTGTGTTGGAGAGGATGTGGAGAAAGGGGAACCCTTTTACACTGTTGGTCAGAATGCAAATTGGTGCAGCCACTTCAGAAAACAGTGTGAAGATTCCTAGAAATTAAAAATAGAGTTACCTTATGACCCTGCAATTGCACTACTGGGTATTTACCCCAAAGATACAGATGTAGTGAAAAGAAGGGCCATCTGTACCCCAATGTTCATAGCAGCAATGGCAACAGTTGCCAAACTGTGGAAAGAATCAAGATGCCCTTCAACAGATGAATGGATAAAGATATGGTCCATATATACAATGGAGTATTATGCCTCCTTCAGAAAGGATGAATACCCAACTTTTGTATCAACATGGACAGGACTGGAAGAGATTATGCTGAGTGAAATAAGTCAAGCAGAGTCAATTATTATATGGTTTTGCTTATTCGTGGAGCATAAGGAATAACATGGAGGACATGGGGAGATGGAGAGAAGAAGTGAGTTGGGGGAAATTGGAGGGGGAGACAAATCATGAGAGACTGTAGACTCTGAGAAACAAACTGAGGGTTTTGGAAGGGAGGGGGTAGGAGGATAGGTGATCCTGGTGGTGGGTATTATGGAGGGCACGTATTGCATGGAGCACTGGGTGTGGTACATAAACAATAAATTTTGGAACACTGAAAAGAAATAAAATGGGGAAAAAAGAAAAGAATGAAAGCCCAGAGCCAACCTGGCTGTGTAAAACAAAATAAAATTTAAAAAAAAAGAATGAACTACCATTAATTTCCAAATAAATAAATAAATAATTTTAAAAAATGATGCAAATACTATATACTTTCTCAAGTGTTACACTTGTGTGAACCTTATATTCCAAGTAATAGCACAAAGGGATGTTTTTTGTTTCTAGTATTTTACATAGATATTGCTAATTAACTGTCAGCAGGTTATGAATTTTGAATCATTTTTTGTAATGGTATTAACAGTTGAGTAGACATAAATGGAGACAGAGCAGATAAATTGTGGTTATGGAACACTTATTAACTTGATCTCTTCATATTTAGCTCTGATGTTTTTTAAATTTAGAACCTTTTTTAAAGGCATATAGCATATACATTCCCACTGTGATAGATAAGAAAGTCAATTGTTAGCAGAATATATTCCAAATTGAGTTCCTCATAAAACATGTAAACAGGTTTTACGGGTTAGATTGTATACCTTGCCCCCACCAGTGTATACTGAGATCCTAATCCCTTGTCCCTCAGAATGTGCCCTTGTTTGGAATTGAGTCTTTATAGAAGTAATCAAACTAAAATGAGGTCATTATGTTGGCCCATAATTCATTATGACTAAAAGGGGAAATTTGGATACATAAGAAGACATATGTAGGAATTTTGCTGCTGCAAACCAAGGAATGTCTGGGGCTACTAAAAGTTGGAAAAGGCAACAAAAACTCCTTTATCTACAAGTTTCAGAGGGAGATATCCCTGCCCCCAGTTTTATTTCAGATTTCTGGCCTCCAGAACTGTAAGACCATAAGACCAAAAGTTTTGTTGTTTTAAGTTCCCCAGCTATGACTCTTTGTTTCAGCAACCTTAAGAAACGAATACAGTGGGTATTGGTGTGAGAAAATAGTTTCATGGTCAAAACAGAGTGAGGAACATACTTGTACACAGGGCTAAGTTGAACTGAACTGTATCTCAGTGACTTCACTGTATTAACTTTTTTCTGATGCTCCTAGAGAAGAACTCTTGCATGAGATATTTTCTAGAAATATTTTTTCATAGAGCAAAACTTTTTGCACGTTGGTTATGTCACACAACTACTGTTCTGTAGAACACAATTTGGGAAATGCAGATAGAGTATCTAGTTAAACAGTTATCGTAATTCTTAGAATACTCTCAAAGAAAATCATTTTCCCCCAGGTTGAGTCAATGAACCTCTTAATTCTGCCTTTATTCCTTAGCTTCCATATATGTTTTCACTAAAAGTTCTTTGTGTTCCATTTGTGCTCTCGAGGGTGAATCTCAGCCTGTAAATTTTTCTTGAAAGTAGAGTCTACAAAACCAGATGCTCAGGTTGACAGAAACATCTGTAGGAACAAAACGACATTAGTTTCAAGAATCCACCTGTCAGGGAAACCTCAAACAACACCAAATGCAACAAGTCAAATGTTTGGTTGGGCAAGATTTATACTAAACATGTTTCTCTTTGAATTTTGCATTTATTAGCAAAATAGCCAAAACTATATTTCTGAAACTCAGATATTTTTTAAAAAATACTTTAAGACTATTATATAGCTATGTTTTCATAATACACTGAAATATAATGTGCGTTGTTAGATGTTCAAATTTAAGCAGACACCCTATGTTTATTTCGTCCATCCCATTATTTGTTGTTTCAGATAATGTTACTTCTTTATCAAACCCATTTTTTTTTCAGACTGGATGTATATAACTAATATGGCCATGATATTGAGGGCTAGCTCATGAAATGTAAATAGTAATGTTGTGAACCAATTCAAGCCTTAGCCCTTAAAAATATATGCAGAATGTTCCCAGAATGAGCACAATTCCAAGATAATCCTGGAAACTGTTAAGTGAAAATGGTTGATTCACACTGTGGAAGGTGTCAAAACTTTTGAATCATCAGTTGGAGAATTGCTGACTTAGAACACATTTATCAAACTATTGAAGTATAGCTACTGACAAATTCAGGTATATCTGTCATAGCAGCTGGTGTTTCTTTAACTCGAATTTCTGTCACTTTTGTGTATGTGTGTTTGTGTGTGTATGACAAACTGAGATTTATTCAAAATTTTGATGTTTCTAAATTCACATTTTTTTTCCAATCCATTCAGTGGTATTTATTAAGCACTTAACAATGTGCCACCTAAGTCCTTGCAGATAAAGGAATTTAAAAAACAGACAAAAGTATTCCTGAAGTTTTCATATACTAGGAGTTAGCAGAGCTGTTGCAGAAATAGAACAATATGAATAAATATATAAACTGTATAGTAAATCAGTGCTACATAAAATATACAAGAAGAATAAATTAGGGCATTATTGTAGCAACAGGGTTGGGAGAAAATGTTATAACTTTAAATAGATTGGTTATAGAAATCTCATTAAAAACATGAGAGAGGGAGGAAAATATTTGGATATCTGGAGAAAAAATCTTTGTAAAATGTGAAACATCAGGCACAAAATCCCTAAGGAGAGGCATGCCTGGTATGTTCAGGGTAAGCAAGGACATACATACATGTGAAACAGGGTAAATGGCAGTGAGAGCAGTTAAGAAGTGAGAGGAAAGCAATAAGGAATAGACATTCCAGGACCCTGTTGGCCATTGTAATTTAAGGACAATGGCTTTTGCTCTGAAGAAAATGGGAAACCATTAGAATGTTATGAGAAAGAAACTTCATGTATATCTAAACTTTTACAACATAACTCTGGCAGCTCTGTTGAGACTAGGACAAAAAGTTAAGCATATAAGAAAGGAGGCCATTTATATGAGTTTAATGAAATATTCAAACAGGAGATGATGGTGACTTAGACCATGATCTGACAGTAATTTCATAGTCAGATTCTGAGTGCATTTGAAGGTAGAGATAACAGGATTCTCTAATAATCCAGATGTGATTTATAAGAGAAAATGAAATAGCCAAATATGATCCCAGAATTTGGCTTAAGTAACTAGAAGAATGGAGTTTCCATTTACTAAATGGATTGAATGGAGGGAAGATCAAGTTTGATAGGGGAATATTGGGAGTTCAGTTTTTGATGTGTTACTTTTTTGTCATCTATAATACCTCTGATAGAGCAGAAAGCATTTGGAATCGTGAAATTGGCATCCAGAGGAGGGAATTGAGTCTAGAGGTATAAATTTGCAAGATATTGCATAGATGTGACTAGAAACATGAGGTTGAGGTATGACCATGGAGATAAATGCATAAGCAGATTAGTGTGTACTAGCACACCTGGCATATTTGACACCCACACCCAGAGTAGAGAATTTTAAGATTTTATTTTTTTAGAGAAGTTTTAGATTTACAGCAAAATTGAAAAGGAAGTACAGAACTCAAATAATTCTGAATTACTCTGAGATTCACAAGATTACTCTGAGAACAAAGGCTTGGAGTTGAATCTGTGAGTCAGGGCTGAAAAGGTGCTTATTTAAAGATGATAAATTATTAACATTCTAGAGTAACTATAGCAATTCTTAAACATCAGCATAAAAATATTTTTTTATTCTTAGGGAAGAGTATTGCTAATAAATTGTGACAATCAAAATAGCATTTTAGTAAGTTATGTCATTATTTTTATCTTCTCTGTGAACAATGCATAATCTTTCTGACTATACCTGAGCAAATGCCTCTCTTAGAAACCAAAGATGTGGTATTATGAAATGAAAAGATTATTTTAAAGAGGTAATGGGATGACTGGGTGGCTCAGTAGGTTAAGCGTCTGCCTTCTGCTCTGGTCATGATCCCCAGGTCTTGGGACCCAGTCCTGCCTGTGGCTCCCTGCTCAGCAGGGAGTCTGCTTCTTTCTTTCCCTTCGCACCTCCCTTCTGCTCATGCCTACACTCTCTCTCTCTCTTTCATAAATAAATCAAATCTTTTAAAAAAGACTAGGTAATAATCAACTATGTAAATTCTCCTGCTGGTTAATTATAATGAGCACTGAAATGAGCACTGAGAATTAACATCTGTCATCACCAATATGGAGGCAACTTGTGACCTTGACTAGATCAGTTTAGGTTGAGTGATATGGGAAGAAGATTGACCAAAGAAGACTCAAGAGAGAATGAAGAAAAGGAATTGGATTCATGAGCATAGACAACTTCTGGGGAGCTCTTGATCTAAAGGGGAAAAAAGAAAGGGGAGGTATAAACTTATTAACAGCAGGAAAATAAAGAGAGTAGAAAAATACTTCTAGAGATAGAGGAGATCATATTTTCACGCTCAGGAGAAATTATTCAGTGGGAAGGGGTAAAAAGAGAAGGGTGAAGAAAACGGAAGGTAGAGAAAGGGAGAGGGAGAGAGAGGAGGAAAGAGTAAAATTGCAGATTAAGTGACTGATCTGTTGGTCAGTTGAATGGAATTGAATTAGGGTTAGATTCAACAAAGGTTGGGCTTTTGCCAATAGAGGTAATGGGATAAAAGTTGCACGGGATAAAAGTTGCACAGGATTTCTGTTACTGAAAAGACAGAACAGAGGATAGAAGGGCATTGAGAAATAGTGAAAAAATAGTCTATGGCCATACCACCCTGAACACGCCCAATCTTGTCTGATCTCAGAAGCTAAGCAGGGTCAGGCCTGGTTAGTACTTGGATGGGAGAGATAGTGGAAAAATAATAGAATTTATGAATAAACAAATAGTGTACAACTTAACCTCGTTTAAATATTTTTATATAATTGAAGATTTAAAGAGTGATGAAGGTAAATCTCTCTAAAACTTAGAGGGCTTGTTGTTAACATGGAAATAAAGAATATATATATCTTTCCTCTAAAGAAATTTTGTCTAGGAGAAACTCACCCTTAAAATTGGAAATGAGGCCTACTTTAAATTAAAGGGAAGAAGTTGTAACAATTATTGTCTTCTTTAAGGAACATTAAATAGCAAATCACCATTATGCATTTATTCCAAACCTGTGCTATTTCCGCAGTATGCTATGTTTTGGAGACAAAAAGACACTTAAGCCATCTTTACTTCATGTGGAATAAACAATTAGTTTATTTAAAAGGTACTATAATAATCTAATAAAGTAGATGCTATGAGAGCAAAGGAGACACATCTAACCTTATCAGATTTAATATTTAAAGAAAGGCTCCTGGGGAAATTGAAGTGTGGTCTAACAGAACAAACAAAGAATGAGGAGAATGTTCTAGGCAGAGAAGAAACATGAGTGAAATCATGAAGGTATAAAAAGCACACAGTGGATTCTGGGAATAACTTCAGTGTCAGAGGAGTAAAGGACACTCAACAGGTGAACATAGGACAAGAAACCAGCTGGACGGTGATAAACCTCAGTCAAGGATATGGACAAATTAGAATACCCCAGTCCAAGGTTATCGATGATATTTTTTTCATTTTTACCTGCTGTAAAATGGGCCAGTATACACGAGAAAGGTAGGAAGACATTTCTTCTGAAGTAAGGGTAATCCCCTGCACTTAGACAAAGGGGGAAAAAAAAGGCCCAATGAACAAATACTGTAAGTTGTATGTTATTTTTTATGAAATTGTAACAGAAACAAGTAGATTGTTGCATCCTCTAAATGAGGAAGCTGCATACTTCATTCTTAGAAATCTTAAAGCTTATGAATTTGTCAATAGGTAGTTCTATAATAATAACCTTCAGATTCCCTGATTCTCCTAATGAAAGGTCAGGGTCTGTCAGCATGTTCTCCACTGAGCTGAGGAAGGCAGAAATGAAACATTCCTAATATGCTGGAAATAAAGGCTGTGTCCTGATTTTACCTGCTGGCAGCCAAAGTCCTTCAGTAGATTGGTGTTTGTCTTCTCTTGGGAAATCACCCGCATGCAACTGCCTTCATCAATGTTCCTTTCCTGCTCCTCTTTCCTACTGCTATGGCTTAGTGACAGGCCTCATGAAAGATGGTAATGTAACAGGACTGTTACAGAATTAAAGTCCAGGCTGTTTCAGTGAGGCAATGGATTTAGTTAGATGTCCTGCCTGCTGCAGTAATATAACTTAGAAACAAAGCACTGACGGTATAGGAAACAATCTTGAAATTGACAGGCCAAGAATCCAAGGTGTTACATTTTGCTAGCATAATATTCTCTGATAAAAAATTAAAGAATATGGAAATATTATTAATATTCCTTCATAGCCCCCAAATGATGAATCTAATAATTTTTCTTAAAGATCATAATATATTTGGGGGGGTCTTAAAACATGTTACTATTTTAAAAATATGATAATCATTTATTAAATATACTAGGTATAATGAAACAGAGAAGTAGCATAGAAAATAACACTGGCTTTTAAGAACTTGCTTTTATTAAAAGGTTATAAATCCAATGAATGAAAATCTGGATTTGAATTCCCCCTGAAGACTAATTTTCATCACATTTATGCTTCTACCATAAGTAATACTCTTTACGTACTCAAAAAGAAAGAGAAAAAGAGAAAGACAAGACACTTTAGAACAAAGTCTGTTTTATTTTGTTTTGTTTTATTGCACATCTTTATTGAAGTCCTGGGGTGCGGTTTCTGACCATTTGTCCTCATTCATGTATCTGAAACCAAAATCCTGGGAACAACTTTTCAAAAGATCTCTCAGTCTCAAAATATTTCATAGGTAAAGGTCGGTATATGTAAAAGTAAAGACAATGGGTCAGGTCAAGTGATTCCTTCAGATACTTCTCAGATCTGATACTTGTATTTTGTAGTCTCAGCAATTACAGAAAAATGTTGAATTTCCTTTATACATCTTCTTCAGTACTTTTGTCAGTGATTGGAAAAGTCAATGAGGCTTTTCTCAAAAAAAAAAAAACAAAAAAAGGAAATGTGAATATAAGAACATTCTCTGAAAGTTAAACTATAAAAATAATACATTAATATCCAAAGTAAGCCATTTCGAGGAAACTAACTCCTAGATTTATAAGAATTAACTGTCCTTGTTGAATGTACATTAACTAATGGAAAAATAGTGAGGAGAAGGGGAAAGGTTGGAGGGTAGGAGTGAGTTGATCAACCTTGGGCCATAGAAGAAGGAAAGTAAATTAAGTCGTCAAAAATTCTCAGCCAATTTACAGATGTAAATGTGATAGGGGAAGAGAACTAACACTGATAGAGAGGACAAAGACCAGAGGCTTCTGTGCCAATGGTGTGGCTCTTTGTATCATGAGACGTATATGGAGATGTAGGCATTTTGAGTGTTTCTAATTTTATTGATTAGACCAATTGAAAGTGAAATCACTCATAGGATTCCCTTATTTAATTTATCTTGTTCTAGTAATATCCTCCCAAAAAACTTGGACTACAAGGTTAGAATCCCACATTGAGTGAAACCAGTGTTTTCTTCTGTGTGACACGTTCATTTAAGACAATATAAATGCATAAAATTTCTAGTTTAATACATCAGTCTCTTGGTGTCACTTAACATGAGTCTGTTTCAGAAAGATGATGGTTATTGAGCTTCCTAAGCTGAAGGATAGACCATAGGGTACTTTAAGTAATCTTAGGTAATAAAATAAGATAAGGTAAACCTTAGGCTAAGATAAATAATCAAGATAAACAACCCAAATTATAAGGCCTCTTTATAACTCAATGCCAGATATCTCCAGCAACAACTTTGTTATATGCAGTTCCAGTTATTTAATTTTTATTTAAATGGTTGACCTTCAAAAATCATTCAAAATAATAAGGTATTATGATTACATGCAGAGATGGCAAAAATATATATTTTTATTTCAGTTACAGAAATTTTGTTTAAAATTTATGAGTGAAAGGAAACAGTACATTTTTACAAAAACTGAAAGATTATCAACTAAATCATCAGTCATTCACATAATACAAGATCTTTCTAATAATGCCAATGATTGATTCAGAAACATAAAATGTGTGTATTTTAGGTTTGGATGAATTGTGTCTAAACAGAGATGTTAACCAATTAATATTTTGGTTACTTTTTTCCCCAATTTACATTTATACCTATAAATGAAAGAAAATAATTTATTTTTATTAATTTTATTAAATTATTAATTCATTAATAATTTTTATTAATTAATTTAATTTATACCTATAAATGAAAGAAAAATTACAGCTAAAGATTGTGTTCAAGCTTTATTGGAATTTTATTTCTTTTAAAGATTGATTGATTGGTTGATTGATTTTAGAGAGAGAGAGAGAGCATGGGGAGGGGCAGAGAGGGTGAGAGAGAGCATCCCAAATAGGCTCCCCACTGAGTGTGGAGCCTGATGTGGAGCTCCATCCCACAACACTGGGATCATGACCCTGAGATCATGATTGGAGCCAAATCAAGAGTTGGATGCTTAACTGCTTAACTGACTCAGCCATCCAGGAGCCCCCAAGTTCATTGGAATTTTAAAAGATAAGACTGTTTACTTTGTTGCTTTATTGCATTGAATGATACATATTGAAAATGTCTGTGGCCATAAAAGTAAAAAGCATAAAAAGCATAAAAAGTAAAAAGCATAAAAAGTGCCAGAGATAAGAATTTTTTCAGCATATACATGCAAACAGTATGAAAAAAATCAGCAGGTTTTGGAACCATTGAAAGAAAACAAGAGACAGTATTTTTACTGATATTGTGTCTCTTTTCAGTGTTCATTGATTGAGTTGTGGAGTCTTACAAAGATTTAGTATGACAATTCAAATTCAGGACTTTTTTTTATGAAGCAAAACAAATTATTGCCAGTTGTTCAATAATCAAACACACAAAAAAATGACAGCACGATTTATATTATCTCAGTGATATCACAGTACCTAGAAACAAGAAAATCCCAAAACCAATGAAGTGGAAAGCTTATTGTAATCTAACTGGGCAGGTTGAGTTGCATAATACAAGAGATAGTGCTGAAATCAGAACCAAACATAATACCATTAGTAGTAGTGATTCCATGCATTTATTTCTAGCATGAAACAATATGCAAAAGATTTTTCTTATAATCCACAGAGTCATACACTCTGCCTGTAATAAAAAGAAGACAATTTCTAAGAGGGCTTTTTCCATATTGATAAAGTTAGAATTGCCCTTCAGTTTAGGCAACACCCCTTTGAATTTGATGAAAACAACACTAAGCTAACAAAAGAATTAGAGAAGTTATGCAACTTGGACACATGTAGTTCTTAAATTGCTATGCTTTTAGCTCAAATCCAAATCAATCCATCTAAAAAAAGAACCAGTTTTGTTTGTAGGATGCAGATATTAAAGAAACTATTATATTTTTGGTACTTGATTTGTGTTTTTTTAGAAATTACTGAGGTAAAACATTTAGAAAAATGGGTATGTGATCTAATTTTTTTAACTAAATTTTATGAAACTTATATACATGTCATGAATTGACCATAAAAATTCAGTCTTAATTGAGATATGTTGTAGTTATCATATAAACAGTAAATTTTAAGGACTTAGATAAATTGAAGTGCTAATATTTTAGGGTATGTCATGTTTAATAAAATATAGTAAACTTAATTTTATCTATTTCTTTTAACTTTTAAATGTGACAGAAAAAATTAACTATATAAGTCGTTCACATTAAGATTCTGTTGGGCAGCATTGATACACCATTTTCTCTCTTCCATTGATATCCTAAACTGTTTGTGTAGATTTTACATGCTACACCCAAATTTTTGACATTTGTGCATCTTTTATCTCCAAATAGATTATCAGCTCATGAAAGTCATTTCACTGAAGAACTATATACATGGTAGTCAATCAAAAAATACTTGTTGAACTGATTTGGACCATGGATGTGGTATCAGATTGTGGGAGCCTTGGTACCTAAGGGGCATTAAAAGCATGCAAAAGAACGAATTTTTCATTTAATTTTAGGATGCATAGTTTTTATCTATGCCTGGCATGGACAATGTCAGTGTGTCAGACTTTTAATTGGACTAGTGTTTTCATTCATTCATTAAACAAATATATATTAAACTCTACCATGTTTCCAATATTGGATATATTCAACTTTCTGTACTTCACAATATCATTTCTTGAAGATTTTATCATCTGGTTAGATAAATAAACAAATGAATAGATCCAGTACAGTTTGACACAGCCATTTTAAAAGTGTGCAAAGAAAATGTTGAGTCACACACACACACACACAACCTAATTTATCTTGAATAGAATAAATTGAGAACCCTGGGAATACCTGATTCAAGGAAAGACAGAAAAAGAGAAATCCATGAAGGATGCTAAGTAATGAGGAAGGAGAAAACCAGATACATTGCCAAGAAAGCTAAATGAACAAAGTGTTTCAATGAAAAAAGTTGACAAAGTGTAAACTGATGCAGCTAGAGCAAGTAATATAAGATTTCAGATATACCTATTAATTTTAATAATGAGTATTATTTATGTTAGTACACATGCTCACACAAAGTGATCAGGATAAAAACTAGATAGCAGTTGATTGAGGAGAAAAATATAAAAATGATATAATAAGTAAAGATAATTTCATCAATAAACTTAATATGAAAGAGAGAAAGATTGCTTGTTAAAATATGACATGCAGTTAAGAATGGGTTTTCTTAAGATATAAGCATTTTAAGTCCTGAAGGGAAGGAATCAGTAAAAATGGAAATCATGAGTAAACACAAGTGAAAGAAAAAAATGTATGGAAAAAGATTCATAAAGAATTTAGATATTTTAATATATAGACATTCAGCTCAGAAAAGTAAAGGGGAAGATGATGTAAATAAGGGATTTGAACAGTAGGTAATACTTGAATTTATGTTTCTTATAATTAATTTAAATAGAGTAAGAGAGTAGAGAGGCTGAGATCAAGAATCAAGGAACTCCAATACTTAAAGGTTTGGTAAAACAGGATAAACTATGAAAGGTGTGTGAAAAGAACTATCTACTAAAGTCAGAAAATAATGAGGGTATGTATTCCTGGAGTATATGAAAGTCAATGGAACATTTAAAAAAAAAATTTTTTTATTACCATATACTGTATTATTAGCCCCAGGGGTACAGGTCTGTGAATTCTCAGGCTTACACACTTCACAGCACTCTGCATAGTACATACCTTCCCCAGTGTCCGTAACCCAACCACTCTCTCCCTCCCCCACTCCCCCCAGCAGCCCTCAGTTTGTTTTGTGAGATTAAGAATCTCTTATGGTTTATCTCCCTCCCAATCCCATCTTGTTTCATTTATTCCTTTTCTATCCCACCAAACCTCCCACTCTGCCTCTCAACTTCCTCATATCAGGGAGATCATATGATAATTGTCTTTCTCTGATTGACTTATTTCACTCAGCATAATACTCTCTAGTTTCAATGGAACATTTTAGAGATGGCTGAAGAGATCATCATTGCATAGAATATATATTAGAAGACAGAAAGAAATTCATGAGAATGAAACCCAGAGAAACAAAACAAATGCAAATACAGAAGAGTGGTCAAGAGACATAGAGGAGGCCATGAGAAAACCTGATATACATATAATATACATATAAATAAAATCTTAGAAGTAAAGGAGAAAGAGTGAGCCAGAAGCAATATGTGAGTCAACAATGGCTGATAACTCTTTAAAACCCCAGGCAAATATTAAGCCTGTGAACCTAGAGCAAAATAAATACTAAAGAAATGAAACAGGTACATTATTGTAAAACTGCAGAAGTCAAAGTGAAAATTACAAAACCTGCCAGAGAAAACTGATAGACTACTCAAAAGGAGTAGAATTGCTTAGACATCTGGCTTCTAATAAGAAACAAGAAACAAAGTAAGGCAATAGACAGTGGAATTCTGTCTTTAAAAGGTGATTTTTTTTTCCTCCCCAAAAGCCTGAAACCTTGATTTTCAATGAAAGGATTCTGCAAAATTGGAGGTCAAATAAGATTATTTTAAGATTAAAAACTGGATGTTCTTTAGGAACAGTGATAATTTCAAAAGGAAGAAGAATATGCAAGTAAGAACAAATGGCAACAACAAAAAAGGGTAAATATGGGACTAAATCCAAATAACTTATAGGCAGTTGTAAATATGCCTTATTAAAGGCATATTGAAAACTCAAGTACAAGGCCTAACCCTGGTAAATTGAAAGATCCATAAATGGGGTTAAACTCTTTTAAACTGTTGAACTGTTCTTTATCAAAAAAGAGGGAAAAATATTAATTTATGTGCCACTTGATAAGTGAGGGACATAGGTTGTTATTTGTAGAAGAACTCCATGGAGGATATTAAAAGAGTGTATTGGGCACCTAGGTAGCTCAGTTGGTTCAATGTCTGCTTTTGGCTCGGGTCATGATCCCAAGGTCCTGGGGTCCTAGGATTAAGCCCCACAACGGGTTCCTTGCTCAGTAGGGAACCTGCTTCTCCCTCTCCCTCTGCCTGCTGTTCCCCCTGTTTGTGCTTTCTCTCTCTTTCAAATAAATAAATAAAATCTTTAAAGTTTGTTTAAATAAATAAAAACGAGTGTATTTATTAACAATTCAAATAGAGTGTTGAGAACAAATAGTTAAATATGGTCAGTCACTCCGAATAATTAATGAAATGAGAGGGAAAAAAATAATAGAATAAAGGGAATACATAGAAAGGAAATGCTTAGAAGGTAGATTAAAACCAAAATATCTATGATCACATTAAATATAAAAAGATGAAGTGCAAATATGTCTGTCTCAATTCTTGAAAAACCAACCATGTGCCAATTACAAACACTTAAAATACAAGAATACAGAAGGAAGTTTTTAAAAAAGGAAAAAATAGGGATACCCGATGGGCTCAGTCGGTTAAGCAGCGTCTTTGGCTCAGATCATGATCCTGGGGTCCTGGGATCTTACCCCTGCAGCCCTGCAGCCGGTTCCCTGCTCAGCAGGGAGACTGCTTCTCCCTCTCTTTCTGCCCATCCCTCCCTCCCCTTGCTTGTGCTTTCCGTCTGTCAAATTTAAAAAAAAAAAAAAATTTAAAAAAATTAGGTAAAATAAATTTAAAAGGAAGAAATAATCTAAGTAACTGATTAAAATAAAGGTATTGAAGTTACATTAGAAAAAGAGATTTTAAAGTAAAAGGTATTCTGAGACATAAAGGAGAACACTTCCTACTAATACAAGGATCAGATTATCAAGAAGATTTAACATTTACAAATGTGGATGCAGCTAATAATATAATTTCATTATAGATTAACCAAAAATAGACCCACATAAAAAGGAAAACAGACAAATATGCATTCAAAGTGGGAGATTTATCATACCTCATAAATAATTACACAAAAATCATAAAGGAAATAGAAATTTAGAGAATAAGCATGATTAATGAAAGTCTAATTCAAAAATAAATGACACTGTAAATAAATACATTTATGTATATATATATTATAGGACACTTCTTCCTACAAATCATAATGCATATTCTTTGCAATTATACTTAGAATATTCTCAAAAAATAAGCATGGCTTGGGCCATTAATCAAGCCTCGAAAAACTTCAAAGGATTAAAATTATACAGAGTATGCTTTATAACCATCATGGACATAAGTTAGAAACAATAACAAAAAGATAACTATAAAATTCCTTATATTATTTGTGATTAAGAAATTTATACATAAAGATGATATTACAATAAATGATAGGAAATATCTCAAAATAAGTAAGAGTGGAAACAATATATGTGAAAGTGTGTTTGATTTGAAAAATACATATTTATAGGAAAATATATAGCCTTAAATACAAATACTAGGATAGAAGAAGAGATTTTTTTTAATAGCCAAAAAATATCAATTTGAATAAATTGGAAAAATAGCATCAGCGACATGAATCTACAGGATAAGCTTTCTGTTCATTCTAGAAGTCAAAGATTTTCATGAACCTAACTTAAGCAGTACCTACTTTATTTTAGCTAGTATTTCCAAAGTTCCAAAAAATACTAATCTTTGGGATTTAGAAACAAAAAAATCAAAATTCCAGAGAATTCTCTGGAACTCAGTCATCTTTAAGGTGGTGTTGACAGATAATATCTACTACAGAAAGTATTTTACTATGTTTTTCTAAATACTACCAAATTGTGCATGATTTCTAAGAAGCAGTAGGCATTGGCTCAAAGAACATTATCAGAATTGTGTTTTGTGTGCTTTCAGAATGTTCAAAATGCCTTTGAAGTACACTACTAGTCAATGATGCTTTACATCGCAGTGATTTAAAACATACCTGGCAATAAGCTAATGAATTTCCTTTATCTTTCTTAAATACATTTCCATCATTTTTCATACTTTTTATGAATTATTAGGTATATCTGGGAATTGTTTAATAAAGAAGAATGATGAACATTAAAAGTTTTTACGAAGAACTGTAACCTATAATGAATAACTCAACACTGGAAAACACTAGTAAACACTAGTAAAAATAAAATTTTTAGGTATTTGAATAGCAATTAAGATTTCTTAGCAAGTTTTAGAGCACCGCACAGAATCAAACATCATAATTGTGAATTTAATAACTTGTTTTGCTTTCAAAACTTTGCCTTTTCTTGGAACAACATTCATCAGATTTATATTATCTATTAATAATTATTATCTACTAATTAGTCTATATTACCTATTAACCATACCTATTATATTAAATTTATTTTTATTTTATTTCCAAGAATGACTTTTCACTGTCAGCAAACACAGTCACACGTGCACACATACTGTATAGAAACAGTTACAGGAGTGACTGATCAGATCCTGTGAGCTTCTGTCTGATGTGCTTCAGTCCCTGTTCCCATACATGACAATTTTATTTGAATCCACATATCAGCATTTCTCATTCTTGCTTTTGTCCTGAAAACATTTTTGCATTTTCGCAATTTTGTGACTTTTTTTTTTCTTTCGTGATTTGAGATTGGGAAAGATACACACATTAGTGAGATACGCTTACCTCGCAACTCACATGATTTAAGGTAGTGTTGGGCAGAAAACTTTAGTCTGGTGTCTGTGCCATGAGCCCCTGCACCTGACTTAAGAGACTGAATTTTGATGACAATGTCAGTCTGGTGTCAACCTCAAGAAAAAGTAAAATAGGAGTTTCTCCCAAAACACAAACCAGAGCTGGTCTCATCTGCCCATGGCTATCCTTGTTAAATGAGAGGCTCTCTGTCTTACTACTACAGCCCAAAGGATCAGGGATCACAAATTTCAAGTGACTAATTCAAAGAAGGATGCCATCTCCACAGAAATCAGAGTTTCCAAACCTTTACTTTTCCATACTAAAAGCTCCTGTCGACATCCCTATAGTCTTATATATGCATATTTTTGCCTATTTTTTGTGGGACCATTTTTCCATTCCTTAACATTGCCCTAAATACTTGAACTTCATGAATTATCTTGGATCCATGAGCTTTATAAATTATCTCTTTGACATTGACCCCAGAAGCCAGTAAGAGTATTTTTCAATTGAGTTTGCCTGTGACCATTTTATACAGTAAACTGAATGGCATTCTATTTGGCTCTATTTTGACATTATGGTTGATTATGTTATCTGTGAAGCTCACTAGCGGGGAAGCAAAACTGACACCTCTTATCCTGCCTACATTATAAATAGGCATGCAGATAACATTCCACAAATGAGAAAAAAGAAGCATCAGCACTGAGAATTAAAAAGAAACAGTTAAAAAACTAAAAGAAAGACCCATAGGTCACCTTGTCTGGTTTTCATCCTCAGAGTAAATAAAACCTTAATTTTTATTCCTATAAATTACAAATTTCCTAACAAAGATAATTTCATCCTTGGCTTTTGCAATAGAAATATCTGAAGACATATATTTGCAAATGTAATATCTCTATAAGAAGCATTTTTTTAAAACAGCTGGTAATGCAACATTTTTAATCTTTTGAAGTTTTTGTTTTTGTCTGCAGATAATTTTATATTTTTCTTTTAATCTGTGAGTCAAAAGCCTGAAATTTGCATTTTTTTCCTCACATAAATTACTCTTCTCAAAATGCTTGTATTTCTGAGTCATTTTTTAATACCAGAAAATGTGACAAAACAATACAAAATATGACAGCATACCTCCAGATTGTAAAACTAGAAACCAGAAACAAGAAAGTTTCTCCTTCCATAATATAAATGGATTGTATACAAATGCCCATCATTATTGCAGATAAGATAAACTCCATGGAGTCCAGTTTAAACCCTACCTCTGCTACTTGCTAGCTCTGGGTCCTGCAGCGAATTACCTGTGTCGATCCCATTATCTTCATCAGTAGCATGAGGTTAATAATAGTACTTATTGTTTATGAGGTTCTTGAAAGTGTTAAAGAAAATAATATATGTAAAGCTCTTAGCTGAGAGCCTGGCATATTAGGCAGCCAATAAATTTTAGCTATACTGATCATTAACCACAAATTCAACTTCTCATGGAAAATAAAATTAATTCTACCATACATACATTTTACACTTTTTCCACCTCAGGAATATTTTGAGAACTAAAATGTACCAGTGGGAAAACCTATATAGAAAATAATTTGTGAATTTTAAAAAATCTCTATTTATTGAACAGAAATTTATTCTCTGCAAGTACAGTAGCTACTTAAATGATATAGTCAGTAGATTAACAATTTAGCAATCAGTGTATCCCATAATATTTTACCATCTTTAAAATGAATATATGTGATATAAATTTTTTTATGAAATGTACTTCTGTAGTTATACTACAAATGGCTATATCACTGTTAAATAAGAATAAATTTTAGAATAGAATATTTCCACAAGGAAAATGGTCTAAATTTCTGTTATATCACATCATACAAGACACAAATAGGAAAATATATTTAATATTTTAGTACAACCAACAGAAGATACCAAATGAATTCTAATTTTACTGAGGGGAATTAAGTGTTAGAGAAGAGAAATAATATTTTAAAGCACAATGAAACCCTATACAACCAGAATCTTAAAAATGAAGTAGAGGGACACCTGGGTGGCTCAGTGGATTAAGCCTCTGCCTTCTGCTCAGGCCCTGATCTCAGGGTCCGGGGATAGAGCCCTGCATCGGTCGGGCCTCTGCTTGGTGCCTGCTTCCCCCTCCCTCTCTGCCTACCTCTCTGCCTGCTTGTGATCTCTCTCTGTCAAATAAATAAATAAAATCTTAAAAAAATAAAAATGAAGTAGAGGTGTGCCTGGGTGGCTCAGTTGTTAAGCATCTGCCTTGGGCTCAGGTCACAGTCTCAGAGTCATGGGATTAAGCCCTGCCTTGGGCTCCCTGCTCAGCGGAAAGCCTGCTTCTCCCTCTCCCACTCCCCCTGGTTGCATTCCCTCTCTCCCTGTTTCTCTCTCTGTCAAATAAATAAATAAAATCTTTATAAAAAAATGAAGTAGAGAATTCCCTTGAGCAGATACTGGTATCTGCTTTAAATTTTCAATTTTTATTTTATATATATTTTTCAAAGACTTTATTTATTTTTGTAAGAGAGAATGAGAGTGAGAGAGGGAGAAATAGTGAGTGCACAAGTGGAGAGGAGGGGAAGAGGGAGAAGCAGGCTCCCCAAAAAACAGGGAGCCCAATGTAGAACTGAATCCCAGAACTCTGGGGTCATGACCTGAGCTGAAGGCAGACACTTAATCAACTGAGACACCAAGGTGTCCCTAAATTTTCTATTTTTAAATATTAAACTTATATAAAATTATTAAATATTTTAAAATAAGGAGCAAAAAATGGGAATTCTATTTTTTTCCAGTATTCTTGTAGAAGATTTAGATTTCATGAAATGAGGTATCACTGTAAAACAAGTTTTATTATTTTTTTTTAATTTCAGTGAAGAAAATTATAGTAAGGCTGAATTTATTGGCATTTTGAGTTGAAATCATGAATGCCAGTGGTTAGTCATTATTGTTTCAACTATATATCTAGAATTAAGTTCATCATGGTTTTCCTCATCAAAAAAGTTGTGAATTATGAAAATGTCAGTAATAAGGTATGCTACCTTGCTCACATGTGTAATTCATTTGTAGCTGGGTTGATAAAAAACTAGAATTTTTGTTTGAGGTCTTTTCAAATAATTGTACTGCCATTATAATTGGAGTTTTGCCAAATACATCTTTTCTCCATTTTCTTTCTTTTTTTTTTTTTTCTTTAAGTGACATAAAGGCAATTTGGGATATGCTCAGAAGGTAACAACCAACCATATAAGGAAGAAAAGAATAAGAGCATTATATATCAAAGAAAGGGCCAACTACATCAATATTGCCTCAATTGGTTTTGAATTCAGATCTCAGGGTTTCACTCCATAATAACTGAATCAGAGTTGGGGGATGGAATATTTGTACTAAAGAAATATCTTCACAAGCCTAAAGAAGAATGATCAAACAAACCAAAAATGATTTGTCATCATTCATATTCCTCAGTCAAAGTAGGTGCCACAACAAAGAGCAATCCCAGCTATTCGATGTCTGAAGAAATCGCCTGCACTACAAATGCTGTCTGAGTGCTTGGGTATGGGAGCCATATGGTCCCTCTCAACCCCACATGCTGTGACTACACTTTCCTCCCCAGATTCAGTTATGGTATTATGGGAGGGGGTTTCTCTTAGTCATTCATGGAGGTGCTCAAGCATATTAATTAAACAGCTAGAACTGAAAGAAATAGAATGGTAGATTACAAGGAAGAATAAAATACAGACGGGTTCTAAAAACTTAAAATCCAATAGGGAAGAAAAGAAAACCACAGATAACAAAGATGTAAGTTAAAATGAGATAGATTCCAAAAGAAAAGGCAAAACCAACATGCAGTAAGACAGAAAGAAAACAGCTAAAATTCATTGTGATTAAGAGACATTGAGAGCAGCTTTTAGAATGAAACATGGTATTAAATTTATACCCTGACTTAGACAAGACCATGAGGGGGTGATAATAGAAGTTTTAAGGGTAGGAAAAGAATTAAATCTCCCTCAGTCTGAATTCATAAAGTACCCAATCTTCAGGTCATTTATTTTCTTTCATTATTTTATATCTTCAGCTAGATTTTTTCAGACATCTATATTTTTTCACTGTAATATTAGTGTCCCAAAATTGCCTGGGGTAAGTGTTGGTCTAGATATTGTAGATTGGTTTTTTTGTTTTTCTTTTGTTTTGTTTTGTTTTTGCTTAAGTAAAACTATCACATATCAGACTCAGAAAAAGAAAAATCTTTATATATTTTAAGTTTAAAACTTTAAAGTAATAACAAGTTCTTTATCTAAGGATCAAAAATCTTTTGAAGAGCTGTGGGTAGAGCACAACTGAGACTCCCCATGCTTCAGGGAGCAGGGCTCTCTCAGTGGCCAAGCATTGTTGTTCCACCTGTATATTTAGAGTTAAGGCTGTCATACTTTTCTTTACAAACAGCAACTATAACTTATATTTTCTGTGAGTCCTGAGCCCACAGATATTTTTTTTTAAAAATCATTATAGTCAATCCGTAAATATCTATGAAGCATTTGTATGTTCCTAAATATATATTACTGAAGCATCAATTAACTAGTGGTGTCAAATCCATTTGGTTAAACAATACACATTTTTCAATACATTTACATGAACTATATTCTAAGAAAAAAATATGTAAATCTGAATAGAACCAAACCACAGTAATTAGGTTTATTGATGTTAGTATGGAGAGATGATTTGAATATTGAAAAAAGGAAAAAAAAATGTAAAAACAAAATAGAATTTCAGATACACAAAGAGAACACATTTATAATCTGGGAATTGCATTCCAGGAGCAATAAAGCAGTAAATTGGTAAAGCGTTCAGTTACTTAAATAAGTTGTGTATTTCATGTATAAAAGAATGAGAGAGGTGGCCAGACCAGGGCTGGTGTGGTGGTCGGCAAATAGTTGAAGGACCTGAAGTCCTTCTATTTCTCTGATTACCATAGTTTCCAACTTTGAGGACACACAGTAGTTACTGAAAGTCTTACTATTAGGCATAACCTGCAAGAAGCACTAAGGATGCCATCCCCAGATGAGTAAATCCCCTTTAAAGAGCTTTTCCAGAAAGTTCGGTTCCATCTCATTGCCCATCCTATGTGAAAAGATGACCTGGATCATTTTTCTTCATTTATTTGTTTTTGTTGTGATCATTGCATTTCTCCACCCAAATAAAAGGAAGAAGGATTGTAGGAAGAATGTACATACTACTAGATTCACAAGCGGTGAATTCCATTATTAGAAGATAAAGAGGACTAATGGGGCATCTGGGTGGCTCAGCTAGTTGAGCATCAGCCTCTTGGTTTTAGCGCAGGTCCTCATCTCAGGGTTGTGAGATCAAGCCCGCATCAGGCTCCACACTCAGCAGGGAACCTACTTGGGATTCTCTTCCTGCTCCTCACCCCTCTTCATCCCTCCTCTTCCCACTCTTGTGCTCTCTCCCTCTCTCTCTCAAATAAACTCTTCAAAAAAAAAAAAAAAAAAAAGAGGTTTAAAAGTTCATTTAATCTGTAAAATAGTTCTTATAGCAAAGACTTACCTTTCTGATAAAAAAGAATAACAAGAGTTATACTCAGCAGTTCAACATGGTGAACTTGAAATGATTTCCAACTGTGATATGTCTAAAAATGTGTTTTCTGGTTCTGCTTTAATATCAGTTTTAAGTAACTGTGTTCTCAATATTTTATCAACAATTTTTGTTACTTGTTTCTAGTACAAGTGGATCATATCTCAAAAGTAGAACTTCGCTTAAAATGTCCACAGTGTGTCTGTCAATTTCAACCCAGGAAATGACTATATAGGTTATATATTTCACTATAAATTGCAAAAAATAAGATTGCACTGAGGAAAGGAAAACCTGAGGATTGCTTTGAACCAAAATATTTCATGATGGAAAGAAGACTTCTAGCTTTCATATGTAATTGAGAATAACATAATTGCAACAAATTAATGCAATAATTACATTATTATAGAGACTGGTATAAAAACAGGGTGGTAAAGGTGGCAGTTGATTTTTTTTACAGTCACATTTCAGCAACATTTTTCTTAATGGCCACGATCTCAGATTCTGTTCACACAGAAATATCATAAAGTATACAATCTACAAATGACTAACCTCAAATCTCATCAAAACTCGTAAGGTATTAGGATAGCCCATTTACTAACAGTACTTGCTTCTGTAAATATCCTATAAGATATCATATTTAAGCCATGAATATACATGTAGGAGTTTTTCTAACATGGACAAATCATTCCACATAGCAGCACTGAAAATAAACTGAACTCTAATATGGTAGTAATGACATAGAGCTAGCCCCAGAAATCTACACTGTGGTTTTAAAAAGACTATGGGTCTTTATATGATAAATGAGATTTAATATTCCATCTGAACTACTTAGTAGAAATATTGTGGATGCCGATCCACCATGTTTTTAGCAGACTAGTAGTCCTCCATTTTAGTTCGTGAGATTTGAGCGGTATCGAGCACTACTCTCACTGTGAGGACTGGGCATGGAACTCAATCCTGGCCAGTCAGAACATGCTACTTCACAGGTCACAGTTTGATCCAAGGATGGGCATGTAACCAAAGTGAGCCAATCCAGGTCTTTTTGTGGGATCTGCTGTGGCTTCTAAAGAGAGAGTGGTTTGTTCCTTACAATGTAATGGTGATAAAGAATCATGTTATTATTTATACATACAAGATTTCCAAGCTGCTAGGTTGGCAAATAATAGGCACCTGATATAATTCTGAAATTTTTATTTTATACTTAAAAAAGCATAGATTTCTGTAACAAGAGATCAAGTAAAATAGAGTAGTAGGTAGAACAAAGGATCTGGAATTAGAATTCCTACTCTCCCGCTGCTATATATGGAAATTTACACAAGTTATTTCACATCTATGAATCTGTTTTCTCACCTGAAGAATAAATTTAATATTTTTTTAAAGCCCCTCCAATTAATGTGTGTGGTAAGAACTGACTACATAATTTCTGGTGCCCTGTGCAAAATGGAGATGTGGGGCCCATTGTTCAGAAACTATCAGAGATGTAAGCACAGTGATTCATAAAACCAAGTGCAGTCTCCTTCTGAGTGTGGAGGCCTATGCAGCCAAATGAGTCATATGCCTGTGGATAGGATTTGTGTGGTAGATTGAATAAGGTCATGACTCCTTACCTATTCCCCCTATAAAATGTTATGTCAGCTCCTCCTCCCTTTGACACTGGTGAGCCTGTGGCTGGCATTAACTGATGGGATGTGAGAGGGTGACACTTTCACCATTCTTCAACCCCTGAGTGAGGTAACTAACTTTAAGACTATCATACCGTGCGCAAACCAAAGCTAGCCAGTTACACAGATAGAGAGGGAGAGGGGGACACAGACAGAGAGAGTTTGGCCACACGTGTAAATATCGAGGTGCAAGCATGTAAGGGAAGTCTTCTTAGACCTTCCAGTCCAGCAAGCCCCCAGCTGAATGCAACCAACTGAATGATCCCAAGCATACATTGCCCAAGTTCCTGATTCACAAAATGATAAGAAAGCAAAACTATTGTTTTAAGCCATTAAGTCAGGGAGAAGTTTGTTAGAGAGCAACACATAATGAAAGAGATAATATTTAAATATTTTTATAAGTATAATTTATCATTAATGTTAATAAAATAAGATGGTATTATTTTATTATTGTTTTCTCTGGGTTAAAGCAACTAATCTGGACTTCATGTAATTACTTGTTTATATACTGGGCTTCTAAAATTAAAATGATTTTGCATGATGACATTACTTTGTATAGTTACAGATACTTAGTGTAGTTATATAATGTGGTGGGCAAAATAATGGCTCTCAGAAATGCCATGTCCTAATTCCTGGAACCTGCCACTATGCTATTCGATATGATATAGTATTTCTAGGGCTGTCACATAACACATTACCATAAAATCTTTTTACTTAAAACAACAGAAACATACTGTCTCACAGGTGTAAAGTCCAGAAGTCCAAAATCAAGGTTTGATAGGGTAATACTCCCTCTGAAGGCTCTAGAGGGAAATTCTTCTTGGCTTCTTTCCGTGTCCGGTGGCTCCATGATCTCTTTGCCTTGGGCCTCTATAACTCCAGTTGCTGCCTCAGTCTTCACATGGACTCTTCTTCTGTGTCTTTTCCCCTTTTCTTCTCTTTAAGAATACTTGTCATGGATTTAGGGCCTATTCTAATCCATAATGATCTCATTTCAGGATCCTTAATTACATTTGCAAAGACCCTTTTGCCAAATATGGGTTTCAATTGGACATATATTTGGGGCTGCCATTCACTCCATTATATAAGCAAAAGAGAATTAAGATTGCAGGTGGAATCAACTGACCTTAAAATGAGAATACCCTGGATTATCCAAGTGGCCCCATGTAATCACAATGGTCCTTAAAGTAGAAGAAGAGGCAGAAGAGTAGGTTAATGTGTAATGGGCTTGACCTGACATTTCTGGCTTTGAAGATAAAGGAAGGAGTCCACAAGGCAAAAGACAAGGATGCTTCTTCTCTAGAGCCTCCAAAAAGAATGTAGCTCTTTTTTTTTTTTTTTTAAGATTTTATTTATTTATTTGACAGAGATCACAAGTAGGCAGAGAGGCAGGCAGAGAGAGAGAGAGAAAGGAGGAAGCAGGCTCCCAGCTGAGCAGAAAGCCCAATGTGGGGCTCGAGCCCAGGACCCCGAGATCACGACCTGAGCCGAAGGCAGAGGCTTACCCACTGAGCCACCCAGGTGCCCCAGAATGTAGCTCTTTTAACATCTTGATTTTAGCCCATTGAGATGTGTCAGAATTCTGACCTACAGAATGCAGGATAATAAATTTTCCTTATTTTCAGTTACTAATCTTATGGTAATTTGTTACAACAGTACTAGTAAATTAATGCACATAATTACATAGTTTTTTTTTCAGAAATTAGGGTAAACATTACAATAATGCGGAAATATAATCATTCCTATGTTATTTCCTTTAAAAGATTTTTCACTGTACACAAATTATTTATATCACCAATACTTCCACAAATATTTGCCAACTGTATACTACTTTACTGCTGTGATAATGGATGTAACAAACAACCTCAAAGCCTCTAAATGTTGCTATGATAACATTTAATTCTCTCCTGTATTTGTGGATTGTCTGGGGGGGCTCTGCTTCTGGTTGCGCATTAGACTCATAGCTCGATCATGCTCTTTTTACTTCTGATGGCAAATGCAATAGAAGTGAGTGGAAACACATGACACCTCTTAGGGTTTCAAACCTATTCCATTGGCCAAAGCAAGCCATGTAGCTAAACTTAATATCAACAGTGTGGGGAAGTACACTCTACTGAGAGAAAACCACGGCAATGGGAAAAAAGGATGCAGCAGTTTCTGTGAAAACTCATGTATAAAAAAACTGCCAATAAATGCATATATAATATAAATATAAAACACAGTAAATAAAAACACAAAATTTTCGGAGCTCCTAGGAGGCCTAGTCGGTTAAGCATCCAACTCTTGATCTCAGCTCAGGTCATGATCTCAGGGGATCCTGAGATTGAGCCCTGTTTTGGGCTTTGCATTCAGCAGAGTCTGCTTGTCCCCTTCTGTCCCTCTTTGCCTCTTCCCCCACTTGTGCTCCCTTGGTCTCTCTCACACTCTCTTTGAATGAATGAATGAATGAATGAATGAGGTGCTTAGTCCTCTAACTGTGTGACAATTTTGGATTTTATTTTTTTTTTTTTAAGATTTACTTATTTGAGAGAGAGAGAGAGAGCACAAGAAGGGGAGAGAGGCAGAGAGAGAGGGAGAAGCAAGCTTCCCACTGAGCAGGGAGCCCCACACAGTGCTCGATCCCAGCACCCTTAGATAATGACCTGAACTGAAGACAGACACTTAATGATTTGAGCCACCCAGGTGCCTGAATTACTTCAGATTTCCTTTGTAAAGATTTTATTTATTTATTTGAAATAGAGAGAGCATGAGTCAGTGGAGGTGGAGGGAGAGGGTGGAACAAACTTCCAGCTGAGCAGGACTCCTAACAAGGGGCTCAATTCCACAACCCTGGGATCATGACTTGAGCCAAAGGCAGACACAACCGACTGAGCCACCCAGGTGCCACAATAATTTCGGATTTTAAAAGTTCTATTGACACTGAGGTGGAAGGCCTTAAGCTGAACACAAGGGAACAAAAACTCATAAAAAGAAAATACATTGAACTACATGTATTATTAAAACTGTGATCAGGTTCGAATGTCAGAGGAAAAAAAGTTCATAGTGGATTAAACATATTAGAATTTTATTCTGGAGATATGCAGTTTATGGCTTGGATGGTGGGTCTGCTCCATAAATCCATCACTCCTCCATCCCTTACTCTTAAATGTCTACGCAGTCATTTACATTTCAACAGTAGGTTGGAGAGATTAATGGAGAAGAATGGGCAGTGGGCATACAACAGTGTCTCTTGAGGAAGTCTCTGTAAGCTGCACATGATATCCAAGTTACTTTTTGTTGAGCAGGGTTTAGACACATAGCCACCCTTAACTACAAGAAGAGATTGGAAATGTAGCCTTCTTCTTCGTTGTGTTTGTGCCTAGATGAAAATTTTGTCAGTATGAGAGAAATGGATAATTGCTGTTAGGGCCATGCAGTCTTTACAATACTAAATAAAACTTTTAAAATTTGTGTGAATGTTTTAAAATATTCAAGTTGGGAAATACTGTTTATAAAGTGTGAACACCATAATATAAATTAGTACAAATGGTAAGAATGAAGGAAAACTCTAGTAACAAACATATAGAAAAGACAAAGATAAATAACAACTTTGATAACAAATACAGATAAAGAACAAAAAATTTTTCCGTAATATTGGAAATATTGGGATAAAGGGCAGGAAACCCTTAACGGAACAGTAAATACACAGAAGTAGACTCTTATGAGCACTAGGATGTTACTGTCTCCATTAATAGAAGGAAATGCTCCCCCTTAGGTTAACACTGGGTGTCTAAGTAGAATTCAAAGGGTAATTGGCCCCATGAATCGTAGAGGCTCTGGGCTGGAACTCTTACTAGTCAGATCACTATAAAGGGAAATTATCCCAAAATGACAATCTGCATTTGTCTGTGATTTTCTATTCATGTAGTAAGCAGCTTCAAATTGTTTGAGAATGGCTACAGTAAATTATAGAAAAAACATTCTTCTAGGCAAAACTATCTTGGTGTAGGAAGTTCTGGTTTCTGACTTTGTCATGGTAATGAGAAAATTAAGTAATCTCATCACTGTTTACCATCTGTATGGGAAAGCAGGAATAGTAGGGAAAGCAAAGTGCAGTTTATATAAAAACAGTGAATTGGGGCGCCTGGGTGGCTCAGTGGGTTAAAGCCTCTGCCTTGGGCTCAGGTCATGATCCCAGGGTCCTGGGATTGAGCCCCGCATCGGGCTCCCTGCTGAGCAGGGAGCCTGCTTCCCCCTCTCACTCTCTGCCTGCCTCTCTGCCTACTTGTGATCTCTGTCTGTCAAATAAATAAATAAAATCTTTAAAATAAATAAATAAATAAATAATAAAAACAGTGAATTATCCCTGGGAACAGGTAACAGAAGGGCAACATTTGAAAATACCATCTTCACACTGATGAAGACAAAAAGACAATTAAAGTTTTTATATTCAGAAAGTTAAACAAATGCCAGTAATGAAACTTTCATAAAAAATACTAGAGACACAGTTCCAAGGGCAACTCCTGTCATAAGTGGTAAGAGAAATAACACTGCCTTTCCTCCTCAGAGAAAAATAGAATGGTGTGTAAATGAAGGTTGTAGGACATTCAGCTTCTCTGGAACAAGTTAATATTTTTCAGACACTCAAAATTATGGAGAATTTTTACCTAAAATATATCAGATATATATTTTTTGTTTTATATATATATATATATATATAGAGAGAGAGAGAGTAAATACATGGTTTGCTGGGTATGTTATGTTTTCTACATCTCTTGCCAGCTTCAACATACTCCATGGCAAATACCATTCTTGAGCTGTATTGAATGCTTTCCCCAGGAGGCATGAGGTCTTAGCCTTTATGCCTTTGGGCTTGGTGTTTCTCTCTGTAGGCATTGTTCTCAGTTCTCTTTCCCCCTGTTAACAACCAGGGATGCAGCAGGAGGTAGACTGGGAAAGGGTGGGGAGAATTTAACAAAAAAAAAAAAAACAAACAAAAAAACTCCCCACCCTTTTTTTGTTTGTGTTTGGTTTTGTTTTTGCCATGATCTGTTTCAAACTGCTTAGTGTCAAGGATCCCATAGTTGGGAGGCAATGCGTACAACAGGCTTCTGCTAACAGGTTGTCAGCACCATGGTCTCAGTCCCTCCTCTTTATTGTTTTACCCCTACTTATCTTCCCCATCTTATCTTTCCTTTTTCTTTCCTTTTTCTAGGAGTCTTTTTATCCTCCCCTCCCAAATTCTATTATTTGGCCT
Organism: Lontra canadensis; assembly: GCF_010015895.1. Lineage (NCBI taxonomy): Eukaryota > Metazoa > Chordata > Mammalia > Carnivora > Mustelidae > Lontra > Lontra canadensis. The sequence goes on from NW_022631027.1 coordinate 17,910,892, forward strand.
TCCCTTATACTGCATTGCACTGCATAATTAACCTATCTTAACACTGTCTGCCTGTAGTGTTATTGCCTGTCTGCATCACTAATAAGGTTCTTTATGGCAAAGACTCCATAGTAGAAGCTCAATAAACATGTATTAAATAAAGTAGCAAATGCATGCAAAGAACATAATTATGAAATTGTTTTGTAAAACAAAAATGTATTACATGTTTATGTAGTTTATAAGCAGTAAGTCAATTCTGGGGTCATAATATTTATGGGACAAGAACAAGAATCATGTAAATTGATCACAAAACAGGGAGAGAGTGCTTATTAAATGACAGAATCATACAATTTTTCAAAATGTTTATGGAGTACTTTGTGCAAGGCACTCTTCTGGGTGCTTGGGATATTTGGCAAGATAATGCTCAATGAGTGCTTATTAAATGATAGAATCCGTACAATTTTTCAAAATGTTTATGGAGTTCTTACTTTGTGCAAGGCACTCTTCTGGGTGCTTGGGATATTTGGCAAGATGATGCTCTATGCTTCCTTCTAACCAAACAATGAAGTAAAATATTTTTCATAAAATATAAGATGTAGCAACAGCATCTCTATTTTAAGCAACTGTTTAAAATGATACATGCATTATTAAATGTATCTTTACTCTATTTGTTTCTACTGTTCAGGGACATTCAGAGAGTTTAGTTTAAATTGAGCCTGTGTTTCCTTTAAGAAATGTGCTATTTTAACACGTAGTTATTGTTGATCTGTTGATGAATTTGTAGAGACATTTAAATCCTGTGTCTTGCTAATAAAATCTAGAAATGACTCAGATGGCAAATCACTGAGAGCTTTAAGGCTATTAAGAGACTCTTAAAATTGCCAGCCTGCCATTTGGCAAAGCCATCAATATCAATTGTCATACTACCACTGTGTTAGGCATAATATTATTCCTTTTGCCAATCTGTGTTTGTAACACTTCCATATTATAATTGGACCAGAAGAGATATTAAATATTGCCACCCAAAGGGATCAAATCATGGCAAAATTATGATAGTTGCTATGTCATTGTCTGTGATTCAAATGGGTAAATCACACTTTTCTAAATGTAAAGACATTGATAAAGAGAAAGTAGAAGGGGAATGTGTTCAACATAGAAAAATCAAGATATATATGATGTCTATACATACTCATGTACTTATAGCCCTAAAACATATAGACCTTGGGGAAAAGGTGGTTGTTAACTCTACTGGGAAGATGCTTGTGATGAAATTAAGTAATTATAGAGCAAAGAACTGAGATGAGGTAGCACTTCTGCTAGAAATCCCCTGAAAATTCACCAGGAAGTATTTAAGGACAATGAGCAATAAAATGTCTACTTCAGGAGATCTGATGATTAATTCCATGGGCAAGGATCCTGATAGAGCAAGTAGTTTATAAGGAAGAAAAATCATAGCGTATTCAAGAAACCAAAGACCTAAGTTTAAAACTGCAATTTGTTTTCTGTTTCTGATAATCAAAGCGTCACTTTCAGGATCATACAGTGATGTTCAGAAGTGAAAACATGATTCAGCCCAAGAATAAATAACAATTAAAAAAAAAAAGAATGAATAACAATAACCTTTAAACAAATAAAGCAAATAAGTTACTAGAAATCCAGTGTATAGCTAATTTATATTTTCTCCCAAATGTATAAATATATAACATAAATAAATGTATACAATACATAAACAACATACATGTACATGTATATAAGCATCATGTATATGTGTGTATGTGTATATATATATACACATACACACATATATATGAGTTATTATGTATCTATCCTGATGGAACATGTAACCTGATTAAGAAAATAGACTGTGCATATAGAAGATGAGATGAAACATAAGATAGCCTATATCAAGGTAACTGGTTAAAATGTTATGAAGATCGGGACTATTTCTTAAGGAATCTCTGAATTACTTGCAGTAAACATGGAAGTATTATGGTCATGTGTGTCATCGGCATTGTTGTCAGTAGGGAATCACATTTTAAGCGCTTCACAAGTATTTACTCATTCTACTTTTTAGAAACACCCTGTGAGAATGATGCTATAATTATCTACATTTTATTGATCAGGAAACAGAGGAAAGAGTGGTGGAGTAATCCACCAAGGTTACATAGCCAATAAATCATAAAATCAATGCTTGAAACCAGGTAGACCGACATGGGAAACCGGAGCCTTTAAGCAGTGTATCACACGGCCTCAGTGAATGTACTGAGTTGCATTCAATTAACTCACCTATACAAACTGTTTATAACAAAACAGAAGAGGAGATGAGATTAGTCTCACTTTAGATTAAGGTAATGCAAGAGTTTAGCACTCCAATACAATTTCAACTTCGAACCAACAGAAAACAGGAAAAGATTTCTTGTTATTTCTGGAACCCTTTTGCTTCGGGAATCATAAATTTTAATGTCTCTGTTTGACCCCAAACTCTTATCCTTCCATCACTTTAATTCTTTTGTTACATTTTTCCTCTCATTCAAATTTATCTATTCCCTTAACTTTCCCTATTTCTCAGTTTTTCAATCCATGACACATACTTATGGAAAACGAGTGAATAAAGACATGAGTGAATGAGCAGCATAATAAATGGTACAGAAGCAAAAATGAGCTCTGTTAAAAAACCCTGAAGTAACTCTTTATTTCCCTCAAAGTAAAATATTCTTTAAGGCTCAACATGAGCTTCCACTTTATGTCTCAGCTCTCGTTCTGTCTCTGACCTCCTTTGGACTTTGTTCCCTTGCTGCACCACCACACTGCTTCTTTTCTCTCAAACGCTACATGTAAAGTCCTACCTCAAGGCTTTGCTCAACTCTCCCTTCTGCCTGAGACATTGTTTTCTGCCTTCAAGCCTCTGCTCTCACTTCCCATCTTCTCAATGAAGCTGGCTCTCACCATACAGTTTAATGCTATAATCAGTCCCTCTCACTTGCCCAGAACACCTAATCAAACTTTCTTTACTGTGCTTTTTGTTTTTCTTTTAGCATGTATCAGCCTCTAACATGGTATATTAAATACTTTATTATGTCTGTGTTATAATGTAATCTCCAGAAGATCAGGAATCTTTTATCCACTCACAAATACGTATTGTATGAATGAATACAAGTAATATATCCTGGAAATGTATCCCTTTCAAGGGCAGCACACAGGGCAACACACACTTTGGCAGTGGTGGAGAACATACCCACTAAGTTCCATTAAATTCTTTAAACCAAGCTGAATTAGGTAAATGCAGTTTGCTGTACAGATGCAGCTTCGAGATCAATCATCTAGCTTACCTCCTCAGGCAAGTGCCCAACACTAAGTGTTCTATTTTGAAATGTAGGAGGAGCCACGGGTACTGAGTTATAATGCAGGACTATTGCAGTTTTTGGTTCCCCAGAATATTCCACATTCATTCAGTCACTCATTCATCTGTACACCCATTTATCTAGCCAATCAGTATTGCTTGCACCCATTGCAGGAGTCAGGTACACTGCTAGGCATGGGGGAGATCAAGATGAACGTGTATGGTTCTTGGCTGAATCAGTCTGGGCACCACATAAATGTTTGATGAATGCTGAATGAACGGTTCTGTGGATGGAGAAAATTACTTACTCTCTGAAGCTTATTTCTTCTTGCGTAAAATGAGATTACAAGATAAATAATTTTAATATATCCCTTTTATAAGTCTGTGATTTGATCCAATGAAGAACAGCAAACTACTAAAAAGTGTTAAACATGGAGATGTCAAAGTAATATTTGATCAAGATTCTTTTTGACAAGGATTTGCAATGCAAATCAGAAAGGGAAATGTAGAGTCAGAAATAAGATAGAGAAAAACAGAAACAGATACCATCATGTATATAGACACTGAAAGCTGGGAAAGAGGCGCTTAAAGAGAGGGTTGCAGCATCTAGAGGAAAACACCACAATGTAATATTATTTAAAGAACAGATCAACCGTGCTTGTTATCTAAATACTAGCAATGGAGAATCTGAAGCTCTGGCTGCAGACAATAAAGTTGTCTGCAGCTCTGAGTTAAAGTAATTTTTTATTATTATGTGTGGCTTTATTTACTTGTCTTGACTGCCATATTAGATTACAGCATCTTTAAGTTTAAAGAATAAGATCTTAAAAATGAGGCAGAGAGGTACAGACCACAAAGCATATGGTGAAGAAAGTAAAGTGGAGGAAAGAAATTCTAATTTATACACATTATTTTATATTTTATCTTTACAGTGCGACTATGTTTTAAACTTTCCGTTAAACTCCAAACTTTGTGGCAGGAGGGGTGAACTATTTACACATCTGTATATCTGAAAGCATATGTCATATTAGTTAAATGAATGCTTGTTTTCTGAATTTGTCCTGGATTGTTGGGTGATTTGGCATGGATTTAGAGGGAAAAAAAAGAGGTGGGAATGATCAAGAGAATAGGACTTTGATAAATGAAAATGTTTCCAATGCATAAACTGTGATTCCAATAGAAATTTTATGAACCAAGTGAATTGAATATAAGGTATTTTGAAATATGGCCATTATGTAACCTGGGAAAAGATTCAGATGACTTGCAAATTTTCCTAAAGAAAATATACTGTTACATGATTGCTCATTTCCAGTCCCAGGTGATCAAATTAAAGGTAGTTTGTAAACACTATGACTATGAGATTGTACCCAGTTAATTAAATACAAGCAATTGGATTACCTAACATATTTGGTGGGCCTTAAAATTGCAGTTTAAAACAGTTAAGTTTACATTACAATAATAAAGGAATTGAAATATTCTGAATGAAATGCACAGATATTTTAAAAAAAGAGAAAATGTGTTGTAGTGAATATGTTGAGTTGCCAACTTCTCTGAATGTGTCTTACTACACATGAGATCTTGGTAAACTACATTGCTCAGACTCTCCAGCAGTTGTGTTCCATATGTAAATTATTCCTCCAATTTGATACTCTCATGTGAGATGTGGAAGGCAGAAATGGGAAATATATGGCTTTAGCCATATATTTTTTGTATGACAATTCTTGATGATGTGCACAGATGCTGAAATGTTGGATTTTTTTCAGCTGTGACTCAGTCATTGGCTATGTGGAAGACTTAAAAAGATGTGGCCAAGGGGGAGATTAAGGAAGATGGGCATAGGTGGGATAGCTTCCGCATGTGGGGACAGTAGGAAGCTCTCTGAAAGTTTCCAACAGAAGCCCCCCTGAAGCCCGACTTACTGCAGTGGCAGGGATATCAACTTGCCTACTGGGCTTTGGGAGCTCTGGAGTAATTTCTGGGAGGTCAGCCTAGAGCGCCTCTTATGTCCAACTGATTTTTTTAAGAAACTAATTTCCTGTGTTTAAAACTTCTTCATTAAGATGGATAGATTGGTTTCAGTTTCCTGCAGCTGAATTTCACCAGATGCATCAAAGACTTGATGGTCTACTGTGGCCCAGCACTTTCTGTTTTTTTTAGTTTTCATGACTTGATTTATTTCTGAGTTTTTGATAGGTTTTTCTAGAGTAGCATAGAGACAAAAGAATTAGAAAATCAATGACTAGTCAAGAATTGCCTCACAATAGACGTACTATCTTTGAATTACAGTGAGCTCACATAGATTATATAATTTTTTTACAGAAATACGTGTAATACTTAAACATATTAGTCATTCTCTTATTTAGACACCTTCATTAGGAGTCATTAGTTAACTAACCCTCTATGTGAAGTCCTTTATTTAAAACTAACACAAACAAAACTTCTACAGTCTGTCAGTAATTATGCTGATAGATTTGGGGAATTGTTCAAATGAGAAGGAGTAAGCACACTTCTAGAACATTTCCTGTCTGAAAATTAATAGGTAAACTGGCATTACAGCCTAAAACTACAATGTAGCTTGACATAAACTTATTTATTTATTTATTTATTTATAAAATAAGATAAAATAAAATAAAACTCATATCTTTAGGAAGAGTTAAATTTGTTTATCATTTAATTTATAGTTAAGTAAATCAACACATGAATATTTGATGACAGAAAGAAGCTCAATAGTAGTGAACTGAAAATACAATTCTGTATCTACAACTTGAAGTAGATTTTGATACATTTGGCATTTTAATGAGGAATATTTCATTATAATTATAGACTGAAATGATATTATAGTATCCACATCCTCGAGAATGTGAAAAGTGCTCCTTGAAAACCATTAACTGTGTCAAGACCCTGCCTTGCTATTCCTGCTGCTCCACAGACATGTACCCTGGCCCTGATGAATCAGACCCAGTTTCATCTGTGACTCTTTGCACATACCTTTTATGAAATTGACAACATGACCTTTTTTGCTAACAACAAAACCGACTGTCTTTTCTATACATTTTCTGAACAGTAAGAAATTAAACAACAATTAAGGACTGGAGTACAAATTAGATATAGGCAGAATTTTAAAAATGAAATCAACCAGATTGAAGACCAAAGGAAGATTGGAGAAAAGAAAATTTAGAGTCTATTGAAACTATCTTTAGTCCAAAATACCAGAGGATATCCAAATAAGACTTATGGGCAACAGTCATTCTTAAAGAGAAGACAGTCATCATTCAGTCAAGTTCAAAATTTCAAAATGGATTTTAGTACTGAGCTTCTACATTTTCCATAGCAAGGAATAATCTATTTAGAGTTTTAACTTAATAATATTAAGTGTCACAGAGAGAAAGAAGTACAACATACATCATTAAGGAAACTGTACATAGGTATGCTTTTCCTCAGAAAATATTTTAAAGGTCTGTTGAGCTCGTTATACCCCATCAGTAAGCAGCTGTCAGGCTTAAATGAGAACCTGAACAACTGCAAACGACAAGCCATCTTCTTAGAAGATTTAGTAAAGCATCTTAAGGATTTCTGAAGCTCGTGTGTGATTTTTTTTTTCCCTCAAGAATTCCATTATTCATTTAATTTCAATATAGCTGAAGTTTATAAGAGGACATACGAAATTATAAACCAATATGGAGGTAATGCATTTTTTCAAGGGATTTAAGAATTCTTTCATATGCGTTCCCAAATGTGTCCATGAACACTAATGTATATTTCATGTATATTCATTTTAGCTAAAATTGATTCTTTCCAAAGGTGTATGGACAGCAGATTTAGCTCCTATGTTTACATTGTTCCAGAGTAGCAATGCCCAAATGGTACTATAGTGAATAGCAGACCCTCAAGCTTTTAACAAGTACTCCCCCCCACCCCCCCACCCCCCCGCCGCACCCCTGAGAATTTGTTGTGGTTATGCTTATGTGAGAGATCCTCTGATTTCCTTGCGTAAGGACTTCTCAAGACCTTTAAAATAGTAATACCACGATTCTCCAGGAAGGGAAATTAGCATGCAGCATTTGCCAAACCAATCTGAACATTGAAGATTTATTTTATTTTATTTTATTTTATTTTATTTTATTTTATTTTATTTTTGAAGCAGCTAATCATATCCCTAGGAACTAGTATTTCACTTAATGCTAGATTTTGGGCTTGAGTCCCAAGGTTTATGTTAACACAGCCAAAAATTAAAGCCTCTTCAAACTACCTTTCAGTTCATGCTAATAAAGGATAAAGAAGGAAACTGAAGCGGTCGGCTTTGTCTCTGATTCTGCATTCTAGTGGCTGTTCTCATCCTTTTATTATAAATAACATGAGGACAGATAAGCGACATGTTTTACAGACCTTTCCCCCTCCTCAAGGACTAATGTTTAACATGAAGGACAGAAGAATTAGATCTGAAAAGTCTGGGAAAAATGTAAGCGAAAGTACCAATTCTCACTCCTTCTCCAGAAAGAATTAAAAGGAACTTTGAATTTGAATTCTCAGATTATACCAAAGTTTAGAGGAGGAAGCTTAAAAATCAATGTACTAAAGTTAAAGCTTCAGTATATATTGAGCTCCTGAACCATATGTTTTATTCAGTTATTTGGCTGTGGGCTCCACTTTGCAAAGCTTTACTCCACCTCCACAGGGAAAGCAGCATATTCTGATCAACGGCTCCAAGACTGTCGTTAACCACTGGGTTTGATTTTATCCTTTGGTCTCTATGCAAATAAGATGCACAGGTTTTTACTTTTTGTTGTTGTTGTTGTTATTGCTTAACACTTCACTGGTTTATCTTCTCTAATGTAAGGTGCATATTTTAAAAAAGGTCTCAATGCTGCCTTTAAATTTCTGCTCCACTTAAAAGAATTTGAAATTAAAGGTAAATTATACACACACACACACACACACAAAAGGTCTCAATGAGGCCGGTGGGTTTCATTCCTGTAATGTCATTTATTTGTATAGGTTAATTAGACATAAACTAGCAGTTGCTTTAAGTTTCAATAACTGAAATGTAAATAGGGCAAGTATACCAGAAAAAAATTCAGTTGATTTACTTGGGCTTACAATTTGTATAAAAATGTCAGAATCATACCTATCGATCTGAAAATAAGTGACGGTAAAAAGCAGCTTATGAATGACTTTGCAATTATACCTTAACTGAAGTCATGTAACTCAAGTATTGAGCAACTGTTTCATTTCTATTAGAAATGGATCTCTATTAAAGTATTTTGATTAAAGATGTAATGGCCACCGTTTCTAACTGAAAACAGAAAACATGGTGGATTGGCCGTTATATTCAATCCTTGAAAATCCTATTTTCAGTGACTCTAAATATAGTTTAATATCAAATTTAGAAGCAGTAAACTTCAGGTGATGTCATTATTTTATGTTCATAACTGGTAAAATAATTTTTTCACATTTATTTTCTGTAACCCCTCAGAGGCATGAATCTTTGAAACTGGCATATGTGCTTGTAAGGAATTCTGCTTCTCAGGTGTGTCTCCATATGCATTCGGGACAGGCTTCTTTCTATAAAGGACAATAACCCCGAGACTCTTTAAAGTTTATTTTTGTTTTGTTGTGTTTTTCTCTCCCCAAGAATAATTTGACTTTGTCTTTATTTGAAAAGAAAACTTCATGAGTATTTTTGGAAGATAGGGATAATGTAGAATACATGTCTACTCCAAGATTTACCAAGATTTGACACAGCCACTAAAAATAAGGTTATGATGTTAAGGCGCTGTGATTGCTGGAAAAAAAAAATAATTTTGCTGCCATATGTTTTACCTTGAATGTGCTGAACCTACTTTTTTGAAAGGCAGAAATAATGTTGCCTTTTTTTCCTTTTAGTCTTTGTCTTATTTACATTTTTAAACTTTTTTTATAAACTGGAAAGTTTCAGGGTAATCATTTTAAGATGTAATCTAGAATATGTGGCTACTTTTATTATAATATTACTTGGTAAATGGTTTCAATAAATATTTCTCCTCCTTTTATCTGCTTTTTAGCGACTTGCTGATTCAAAGGAAGATTTGAAACAGTTTCTTGAAGTTTACTCAATTCTAAATTACTGATGATCCCCCGAAATAAATTGAATCATCTGAAAAAAAATGTTTATTTTCACTTTAGCTCATCACCTGTCAGTGAACTGAGAAAAAGAAATGTAGGTTACTCTACCCTCTTTGTAATAATAATTGTAATATGGTCTTTCAAGAAAGGAAAGGATGGGATGACAAGAACATGACACAAATAGCGTAAGATAAGTAAATAATTATAAGAACTTACAATTAAACAAATGTGTCCTCAGTAGCTGTTTTCAACCTGAAAGAGGTTTGAAATCAACACATAAAAAATACTTTATATAGTACTAGCTTCAGCTACTTCAAGTTCTAGAAGGATCTATTTCTAAGAATCCCCTGGCATAAACCTCTGAAAAAAAAAAAAGAAAAGAAAATGCCTCTATTAGAGAGCTCTACTGTTGTTTCAACTTCTAGTTTGATCAGATTTTAAACCTAGTTTCTAAAAATGTGCTATATTGACAAAGTATGAACTTGCAGAAAAAGAGCTAATGATAGCAGGAAAGAATGAGAAGCAGATACTTGAACTGCAGAGATGGAGACACATCCTTAAATAAACTTGACTGCTCTTGTTAGGCCATGAACAAATAGAATATTAACACGGGCTAACAGTTTCCAATTGTGGCTTTATTGCAGACTTTGGAAATAGCTATGCTTACAGCCTCTATCCCAGATTTTTTTTAAAGTCATATTTATATAAAAAGAGACCTTTTTGGTTAGTTTCTAAATACTTAAAAGCCATGATGTAATTTGCAATCTAAAACTATATAGAAAAGGCAAATTGTGCAAACAGTTCTATTTTATTCAATTGTCCAGGTTAAATTTATCAAGCTTTATTTTCCTACACGCACTCCAAAAATGTATTTCTTCAATTGTTAAAAACAACAACAAGGTTTAGATAGCTTGAGAGAAATTCTAATGTGAATACTTAAAGAGAAAGTCTGGCAAAGCTTTAAATAGAAGGCGAACACACCAATTAACTAGTCAGCATACCTTCCTTCAGAACTCTAAATAGGTTTAATTATTCAATAATTCAGATTCATAGAGCAGCTTTAACTTCAAGCTATTATATAAAGAAAAAAGTGATTGTCTTTTTATGCACCCTGGATCTCAGAAACAAACAAACAAAGATGTTTTCTTCATAACCATCAACCAGCATGCTCTAAGACTTTCAGTTGTGCCTCATTCAATGTTTCCTTTAGTAATATGGGTCTTATTATGTCCTTTAATATGATGATTTAATATTGTATAACTTAGATTAAAAAAATCACACCATTTATATTAAGTATGCAGAAAAAAAAGTTAAACTTCTAATAAAACTAAGTATTGGTAAATTTTGTTAGATTTTACAAAGTTCTTTTATTGCCACAATATTTTATATCTACAGTATTAGACGTAGTAGAATAGAAGTGCTCAGTGAGATGTTGCTTAGTGCATGCTGCTGACTGCAACATGGGCTTTATTTTTGTTGTTGTTTGTTTGTTTGTTTGTTTAATAAATGCCAAAGGAGCTTCATGCATCTCGTGGCAGGGAGAAGGGGCATCCATGGGCCCACGTGATAGCTGAAAATGCTCCTGCTCAGAAGTGGCATCCACTAACACTTCCTTAACCCAATCAAGGCCATACCAAACGCTGGTGAAACAGGTTGGAGAAAGGTAATTCTGTTACTGGGGGAACAGAAAGTAATTGAGCAGAACTCTATGACCTCGGTCACAAATCATTTATCCTCTTGGTCACAAACAGAGGGTTTTCTCCCTCCCTCAGCTGAAATTCTCCCTACAGACCCATCCAGTCATGACAGAAGCTGAAATCCCAGGATCTCACAATAATACAGACTTCCATCCATAGCAATTCCAAAAACCTACTTGGATAAATGTTGCAAGGAGCCATAAGGTGGGAAATGTTCCTTTACCAGTATTAAGAAATTCTCTCTTGGAGGGTGCCTAGGTGGCTCAGTGGGATAAGCCTCTGCCTTCGGCTCTGGTCATGATCTTAGGGTCCTGGGATTGAGCCCTGCACTGGGCTCTCTGCTCAGTGGGGAACCTGCTTCTCCTTGCCTTTCTGCCTATGTGATCTCTCTCTGTCAAATAAATAAATAAATAAAATCTTAAAAAAAAAGAAAGAAAGAAAAGAAAAAAGAAACTCTCTCTTGGGATAGCCGGTCTGTTCTCCTCAGCTAATTATTCCACACGGTTCTTTGTTTATTCTTAGAGTAGTTTTCACTTTACCATTATAATTTGGGGCTATATATGAAGAAACAATTGGAGAGTGCTGAGCAGTTTTCCTACCCTGCTTCCTGCTCATGGGAAAGTTAGGAAGTTCAGAGCATTTTTTTAAATCCCAAGCAATCACATTGTGTTTTATCCAAGTGAATAGCTCTTTTGGAAATATGACTCTCTTGAAACATTGTTTTAATGTCTTTGCTTCCAGTCAGCAGTGTGTGCAAAGCCACATCCATAATTACCTTACAGATACGCCTCTCCCTCGAGACATCTTGCCTATACCATGAGCTTTTCAACCTCAAATAACAGAACCACACCTTTGTTGCTTTTTTTCTTTCTTGAGCCATTTTGTCATCCTGAAGTAGTTTAGTACCTTAAAACATTTATAGATGTTATTACAGGCAAAGAACTATTTCAAAGCTCTGTTTTTTTAAGATTCTATTTATTTATTTGTGAGAGAGTGAGAGCACATGTGCAAGAGAGAGAGAGAAAAAGAGAGCACAGAAGGAGCAGCAGGCAGAGGGAGAAGCAGACTCCCCGCTGAATAAAGAGCTGGTTGTAGAACCTGAACCCAGGACCCCAGGGATCACGACCTGAGCTGAGGGCAAATGCTTAACAAACTGAGCCATCTGGTCATCCATCAAAAAGTTCTATTAAATTGTTTGTTTGTTTGTTTGTTTGTTTTCATTTAAAACAATTCTCAATTTTATCTTTTACTAGTTATATATGAGAAATAGTTGCCTCTTTCATCCTGTAAGTCCCAAAATTTCTGCATTCTCCCTATTCTGCAGTTGTAAACCAGCTAATGCTTTCCATAGTTATCTCTTTTCTCATTGTATATTGTCAGTACAACCAACAGTTACCAGCACACATTAGTACCAGTCCATTTCACAACAATTTTGCCTGAAGGCACCAACTTGCTTAGTAAATTATCTTTCTTTCAAGTACTTGCAGGAATGGTTTTATCAAAAGCTCTCCAAATATATAACATAGGTTGCCATTTTTCTAGCCTTTGTCGCTTACTACTGGGCTCTAAGGGCAGTCTCACATTTTAGTATTAGACTAGCAAACAACTTCTGTAAGCAGTTTCTATGTCATCTTTCAGTAGGTCATACTATGGAAGGAAATATCTTGCAAACCCTAGTGAGTTACAACTAAGGTTCATTTCTTGTTCTCATTAGGTGCTGGCTGTAGGTCAACTGGGACTTTGCTCCTGATGTCTTCTTTCTAGGATGTAGGCCAGAGAAGCAGGTCCTACCTGAGACATAAGATTCTCATATAGAAGGAAAAAAGCAATGGCAGAGTCTTCTAATAGATCATACATTTTATGCGCAGAAGTGGCATGACACTTGCATTCATATATCATAGGCTAAGTCAAGTCTATGTCCTAGCCTGATGTTAATGAGGTAGAGAATTATAATCTTTACTAAGTGTGTGGTACAAGCTATTGTAGATCAGAAATAAGATATTCATATTCCAACCTTGGAGAGGAGAATTGGAATTGGTTGACATCAGAATATCTTATCTCCCAAGGCTCAGTAAAATAGACTGAGACCAATGAGTAACTTCTTTGTTGACTTTTTACTTTTATTCTTTATTTGTTATTATAATATATATGTCTTTTACCAATTATATTGAAGTCCTGCACAGGGGTGCCTGGATAGCTCAGTCGGTTAAGTGGCCAACTCTTGGTTTCATCTCAGGTCATGATCTCAGGGTCCTGGGATTGAGTCCCTGCATCAGGCTCTTTGCTCAGTCAGGGAGTCAGCGTGTAGATTCTCTCCCTCCCTCTGCCTCTCCTCCTGCTTGCTCTCTCTCTCCCCACCCCCCAAATAAATAAATAAATAAATAATCTTTAAAAAAAAAAAATGAAGTCCAGCACAGAGTATTAACATAGAGATAAAATTTCTGTTGAGGCCCAGTGCTATCATCTAAGGCCAGTGTTTTAGAACTGTGTATTTTCAAATCAAGAGAGAAAGAATTATGTAAAAATATTTCAGTTCAGAAATGTACCTGAAACTTCGATTTTAGGATAAGAATGCCTTTCTACCCAAACAGACCCATTTTGCAACCCCCAGTCTCACTTTCAGCTCTAGCAGGCATCAGAGAAGTTTGATCTACGGCCTAATCCTTCCTGTCATCTGTTCTTGTGCATAAAGTCTCTTGGGACACAGCTATTCCCATATGTTTATATACTTCCTATCTTTGCTTTTACCCTACAATGGTAGGGCTGAGTCATTGCAACAGGTATTATATTACTCAATGCAGACTTTTTTATTATTATTATCTGCCCTTTAAGGAAAAATTTTGCCAACCTCTTCTCCATAGCATTACATCTTGATTAAATAGTAAAATTTAATTTTGACACTTTGAGGTCTAGGTGTATGATGTCCTGAAATCATATATCACATTAAGGAGTAATCTATATGCTATATCACAATAGCTTTAATTTATTACATTAATTGCTTATGCTGAAATTCAACACTAAAATATATAAAACTTGAACAAAATGTTTGATATTTCTATTTGGACATGGCCACAGGTAAAATCAAGTTGTAGTTTTCTTTAGAAGATGGATATCAGGGATGCCTGGGTGGCTCAGTCAGTTAAGTGTCTGCCTTTGGCTCAGGTCATGATCCCAGAATCCCAGGATCAAGTCCTTATTGGTCATGCTCTCTGTTCAGCGGGGAACCTGCTTCTCCCTCTGCCTGCCACTCCCCCTGCTTGTGCACTCTCTCTCTCCCTCTGACATATAAATAAATAAAATCTTAAAAAGAAATAGAAGATGAATATCAGATAATCATAATAAGTTCTATGAGGAAAAAAATACAGTAAAACAAGTATATCCAAAATTAGCTACCCTGAAATAAATGCATTATTTTGAAATAAGGTATTAATATTTGCCAATTTCCTTCATCAAAAAACATGTATCCCTTTCTCTCGAGTTATCTGCCTTGTTCTCAGGAATGTATATTCTAAGCTACTATGAGTTTGGGTTAATTTCACATTTAAATTATTCCAGATAGTGGATTTATAACTAATGAAAATTATTTTGGTAAAATGATTGTTTCTAAAGAAGTGAAGCAAAGTGATGTTTTTTGGGAGGAAAGGTATGTAGAACTTCTTTTTACCACATGTGCTATATAATATAGGCAGTACCTCTAATTAAAGCCCTGGTTGCTAAATGCCAAAATAGATAGTATACTATAAAACTTTCCTCTAGCAAAAGCTCATTACAGCAAAACTACTGAGATGTGTTCTACTGTATAATTCACATAACACATTAGACAAAGACATTTCCACCCAGCGTCAGCATCCCAGCAGAGGACATTTCTATTTTGTTCAGTTACCATTAAAAAACATGGTCAGCTATTTCAGGAATATAAAGGGATGATCTCACAACACAAATGTCCATTAATAACATAATTACTATATCACTGATGTCAACACTATGGTGAATTACATAGCTGAGAGAATGGTGTCAGCCTATACTCAATATTCTGGGGAAAAAATATTGTGAAGTTAAAGGATAGACTCATAGATACTAGTATTGTATCCTTGTGGCTAAAGCTATGTTTATACATTTTTATGAATGCGATGAGAAAACCAGAAATTATATTGTTTGGGTTATGTATGTGGGGACTTTACCTGATAAAAAATATTTAATTACAGTTAGTCTGTAAGCAACTCAGAACTCATTGCTCCCATTGGCTTGCAGGTCAAAACCCTTGTAAAAAGCTCATCTCTCTGCTTTGTTTTGTTCAGTGCGCAGTTTGTTTTTTCACAGCACTGAGCTTCCGTGGTAGGGGAGACAAAACTTTACTTCTTAGGTTTTCAGCTGGGACTCTAACAAAAAGACATCAGTAAGAGAAAAATGCATGCAGTGCATGTCATGTGAAAGAAACCTAAATGAAAAGTAGCTCCAAATGGAGTTTGGTAGTCTAGCTTATCTAGAATCTTCAGCAAAGAATATAAATTTGTGAAGAAATGACAAGACAAAGGAAAAGTTTTAGGCTTCAAAAGGGTGGCAGACTGTGGGAAGGTAATTATATAGGAAGGTATTAATGCAGTAAAGTTTTCTTCACTTATTTCTCTGGGTTGAGAGGACTCTGTCTCCAGGAAAAGAACTTATATCCTGCCTTTAGCAGAAAAGGAGGAACTTTTTCTGGGTTCTTAGTTACCTTCTCCTCAAAATAATTTTAATGTCAGAGGCATATTTTGGGGTGACATGCTTTGGTTTCCTTTACCAGCAACTTATCTATTACAGGTCAACTCTCTGTATCCCAACACTGGTTCCTGAGGTCCTTTCTCCTCTGAGAATCCATAACTTCCTATATTCATGTTTGTCTCCCCAGTCTGCAGGCCAGTGGTTGGCCCTGTGTCTTCCTCTCTCTTATGGGTCCTAAGAAAGTTGTTAATTTCAAAGTCTGTTCAGATTTTTACATGTTGTTAGGGTGTGTTAAAAGTGGTTCCAAGATGGAGCCACTTCTGCCCAGGGTACTGTGTTAAACTGAAACTTAAATAAATTATATTTTACCACTTGACCAGAAATGCAGAATATCCAGTCAGCCAATCCCCAAATGCAGAACCAACTCTGGGCTTTCTCAATCCAAACTAGGTTGACTCTATGGCCCCAGCCCATTAGATATTTTCCATTTGTCTATTCCCCATACTTTATTCTTTATCTTATAAGAGCTCCTTTTTTTTTAACCTCCCACCCCATCTTGCTAATAAATGCACAAAATAATTCAAAATAAAGCACAGATGCTCATGGACACCATTCAAAGCTATGGTGGCTAGATGCAGAGATGCTTAGTGAGGTTTCCTGGGCAAGGAGCTTGGCAGGGCCACTCTCATTGTTGGGGGTATCTCATACTGAACAGGTGCCAAATGCTATTTTTACTTTTTTTTTTTTTTCCCACAAAAGTGAAAATCCTCAACAAATTTCCTTCAGTTAATGAAAACAGGTACTAATGTAGGTCTTTCATAAAGTGGTATGATAGGAACTTTCAAAAAGCTGGGGATGCCTGTAGTCCAGAGTACGGAGTTCTTTTTATTTTTTTTTTTTAAGTTTATTTTAATTCCAATGTAGTTAACATACAGTGTTATATTAGTTTCAGGTGTGCAATATAGTGGTTCAACACTTCCATATATTACTCCATGCTCTTCAAGATAAGAGTGCTCTTAATCCCCTTTATCTGTTTCACACATTTCCCCCTTCACCTCCCCTCCAGGAACCACCTGATTGTGCTCCTCAGTTAAGAGTCTGCATTTTAGTTTGTCTCTTTTATTCTTTCTTTGTTCATTTGTTTTGTTTCTCAGATTCCATGAAATCATATAGTATTTGTCTTTCTCCGACTGACTTATTTCACTTAGCATTATGTTCCCTTGTTCCATCCATGTTGTTGAAATGGCAAGATTTCATTCTTATTTATGGCTGAGTAATATTCTATGTATTTGTGTTTCTTTAATGATTAGTGATATTGAGCATCTTTTTTTGTATCTTTTGGCCATCTATATGTCTTCTTTGGATAAATATATGTTATGTCTTCTGCCCATTTTTTAATTGGGTTATTTGTGGTTTTGGTATTGAGTTATAGAAGTTCTTTATATATTTGGAATTAACCCTTTATTGGATATGTTATTTGTAAATATCTTCTCCCATTCCTTAGGCTGCCTTTTAGTTTTGTGGATTGTTTCCTTCACTGTGCAGCTTTTTATTTTGATGCAGTCCCAGTGGTTTATTTTTGCTTTTGTTTCCCTTGCCTCAGGAGACATATGTAGAAAAATGTTGTTATGGCCAATGTCAGAGAAATTACTGCCTGTTCTCTCTTCTAGGATTTTTTTTTTCTTCTTCTAGGATTTTTATGGTTTCAGGTCTCACATTTAGGTCCATAATCCATTTTGAGTGTATTTTTTGTGTATGGTAAAAGAAAGTGGTCCAGTTTCATTCTTTTGGTTGTAGCCCTCCAGTTTTCCCATCATTTGTTGAAGAGACTGTCTTTTTCCCTTTGCGTACTAGCCTACATTGTTGAAGATATAATGGTGGTTTTATTTCTGGGCTTTCTATTCTGTTGATCTAGATATCTACTTTTGTGCCAGTACCATATAGAGTACTGAGTTCTTTTTTTTTTTTTTTTAAGATTTTATTTATTCATTTGACACAGAGAGAGAGAGATCACAATTAGGCAGAGCAGCAGGCAGAGAGAGAGAGGGGGAAGCAGGCTCCCTGCCAAACAGAGAGCCCAATGTGGGGCTCAATCCCAGGACCCTGAGACCATGACCTAAGTTGAAGGCAGAGGCTTAACCCACTGAGTCACTCAGGCGCCCCTAGAGTACTGAGTTCTTAACGAGGCCTGCCCTCAGAGAGAACTTGTTAACCAAAACTTAACCTGCTAAAGTATTATCAGAGCCTAACTGACCTGGGAGAAGGAAAGTGACCAGCCCCATCCCACCCTCCATCCCACCCTAGCATCTTGTCCCACCTAAGGAAGTAGAAAGAGATAAACTGAGAAAGGCTTATAAGTTCACAGTCCAGAGGCTGACACAGAGAAGACTAGAAGTCTGAAGTGGCATATACCACATTTTAACTATGGCTTTCTCTCTGGCAAAAAAGAGTATAATGAGTGGAAATGGACTTCTTGAAACCCCTTATATTTTTTGCATTTTTATGTAATTTTTAGAGTCATATAGTAGATGTATGAATTTCAGTAATCAGTGGCTACTATCTTATCATGAAGCTATATGAAGAATTTAAACCACCTTCCACAGTATGGTTGTAAGATATTTGTAGAATTTGTAAACCAGGGGAAGCAGTCTTTTAACAATGTGATGGAAGATTGCAGTCCAGTTATTAAACTCTTGAACGATGACCTGGTTTTCCACAGAAGGAAGAACTTGTGGGTAAAAGAGATACAATGTAAATTGACATTCCTGGGGTACTTTTCCTCTTTGGTTATTCTGAAAAAGCTCTTCTTTGGAAAGAAGTACTTGATAGTCATTTAAAGGCACACACTTTCAAATATCCTAAAAGCTACATGAGGTGCTATAAAAGTAATAAAACTCTGCTTATAGTAAGTACGTGTGACATTGTGCAACCAGCAATTCTATTTTAGCAGATAACAGGTTAGGCCTTTCTAAAACTTCGCTTTCTCACACATGAGTAGAGAGAAAGATTTGGGGAAACCTTGCCAGATTCCAGATTAAATATCAGTCAAGAACCTGACCTTCTGGGAGAGAACATTTTATAGTTGGTTGGTAGCTAGAGACCAATCAGATTTTCTTATCTGTAACTAGACTAACTTGGGTGCTACAGAGAACACTGAGCATCTTCGATATGGTCAGAGTTGGTTTTAGTTTTCAAATGACAAGACCATAGCTGATGACTTTAATTACTCTAAAATATTCAAAACAATATACACATGGCCATTGAATAGTATGACTAGTAGTCATACTATGACTAATAGTATGAATTGATTAAGAATGTCTCAACTGGAATAAGCTGTAAAATTATCAGAAATGTATTTTAAGCGAGTTGAACCCCCAAATGTATGAAATGAGACAAATGGTAAATATCGTCTATGAATGTGGCTTCTATTCAATCAGAACGTAAGGCCAAAGCACTTTTCTCCCATTTAATGCCCTCATAACACCTGAACTTTTCCTTCATAAAACTTATGACTAAAATATATTAGGTGATGGTTTAATTCACCTCCTTTTCTCTAGAACGGTAAGCTCTTTAAAGGCTGGGCTATGTTCCCCATGCATTTTATTTAGCAGATTCTCACTTAAGTATTTGTGAGATAACTAAATTAATTAATTGTTCTTGAGAATGTATGTCAATGAAACTGAGAATGCATTCTATTACTTTGGAATAGATAAGCACATTGATAATAACAATAATAATAAGACAACATCAAAAAGAGTAAAATAGGAAATGTGGGATATCTGTTTTTAAACCTAATTACCTAACACACTATGATGAGAAGACCATAGTCTTAACCTTGTCAGAGCACAATGGCCCTCTTTATTCAGTAAATATTTATTGGTCACCTACTATGTGCCAGACATTCAAAGATGAATGAGCCAGCAACTTGGGTTTTATGTTTACAGAAAAAAAAAAAAAAAAAAAATATATATATATATATATATATATATATATATCCCTATTTTCTTCTGCTTTTTATTATCGAAGTCACAAGACAAGGACACATTAAAAATAGGCACAGTAAATGTTCTAGTAAGAATGAGGCAGTTGCAACAACAGCTTTGTATACAGAGAACATTTACCTTCTGCAAAAGATGCTGAGGCTTTTGTATCACTATTATTTATAGAGTACCCTCAGAGGATTGGAACAAGACAAGGCAACCAAGGAAGATACAGATCTAAATATAAAGCAGTTCTATTATAAAAATTTCCTTTCAAGAGGTGCTAAATATGAAAATGTGTATGCTTAAATTCTAGGCTTCTATTATATAATTTGCAGCACTGCCCTTAATTTTCTTCCCAGTCTTTCCTAAAATCACTTCAGTCAGCCATCTGGAAGGGCCTTGACTTTGGCATTGTGTGAAGCTGTGATTGTGAAGACTCCAGACTTGTTTCTCCAGACCAGATAAAGGAAAGCAGATCTCCAGTGGTCCTAACTGCTGTCTTCTAAAGAGGGAAGAAAGTCAGATGTGAAGGAGGGAGACAGAATGAGAAAATGTTTGGTTCTTTTGAGGAGAATGAAAAGGTTAAGTAGCAACAGACAAAATCAAAGCTGCTTTTTAAAGAAGTTTTGTTTCCTATTCAAAGAAAATATGTCCAGCTTTCTGAACTTTATTTCCAAGATTGAAAAAATTGTCCATACTATGAAAAAAGTTATTTTTCTAGTCTGCATCGTGTTAATTTAAGGAGGGACATGTGCGCATAATTCATCTTTCTAGCACCTCTTAAAGAAAAATATTTAAGTTACTTCCAAACATTTTGCAGACTATTATATTAGCAAAAAAGGGGGTATGTGAATTTTAAAATTTATTTTCATGAGCAAAAAACAAGAAAAACTTTGTAAGTCTTTCTTGCTCTATAAATATAATGATTATAATGATAATTATTTTCCATGGGCATATATTACCTTTTTTTTTTTTTTTCTGGCAGGAAAGAGTTAAGCTGTAAGAACAGATAACAGCACAGGCTAAAAGTGCTAGAACATGAAGGTGGAAAAGTGTGAACTTTGCTGTCTGCTGAGTTCCTATTATTACCAAGTTTCTTTCTCTTTCACTTTATCACCTCTAGCATTTCACTTCAGGGAATATATAAAGATAAAAGAGAAAAATTTTACCATAAGTTTATACTGTTCTTTTGATGATCAAAATAGTTACATACACCGTCTCTTACTTATGTTCCCCGATGGTAGGCTATATGAGCAAAGTAAGTAGGAAAAGAATTTTAGATAATATCCCATTTAATCTAGAAAGAGATCCTGCAAAAAGCATCCCAGTAGTTATAGTATTTCACTAACTATAGTCATGTATATACTTAGGTATTTATGAAGAATTTCTAAATCAACCAATAAGATCTCAGTATGTGTCATTAAAGATGCCTTCAAGAATGTGCTAGAACTCTTTACATCAAAGGTATATTACTGAATTTTTTTGAATAATATGAAATCATTTTCAATTTAATTTTTTCCCAATAGGTGAGATGAACTTTAGTCCTAAGGGATTAAATATTAGTTTATAATCTGTAGTAGCCAATTTTAATTTGATCTTTCTTGTAGGGCTAGACAAGGGGTTGGTTACTTGCTTGTCACTTGACAAGGGGTAGGAGATTGCAGACTGGAAGAAGAGGAGGCAGTTAAAAATAGCAAAAGTTGAACTTGCAGGACGAAGCTAGGCACCTTCAGTCACCTGGACTCAGTAAAGTTGGGAGCAAAATTATTTATTTTTTAAATGAGGATAGAGGTAGTTGAATTAAAGAAATGTGTGCATTTAACAAACAGTATTGACCATTAGAGTAGAGACATACCCAGTGAGTGATTGGCAGTCTTGAAAAAAGCAGCCAGTCCAATCCAGACTGGCAGTTGATATGATTAGCCTATGAATGTTAGGGGAAATTTCTGTGGGCTGATGAATGAGGTGATTCAGAAAGAAGGACACGTAGTTATTTAGGCAAAGTGAGAGAGGAGAGATTTGAAATTAGAGTAGAAAAGGTTGGAAAAACCTGGGGATAAGGAATCTCTTACAGATAAGCAAAAGTATTGCCAAGTATTGGGGTGCCTGGGTAGCTCAGTCAGCTAAGTATCTGACTCTTGATTTCGGCCCAGGTCACGATCTCAAGGTCCTGGAGCCACACTGAGCTCCATTCTTGTGGGGAGGAATCTTCTTGAGGGATTCTCCCCCTCTCTCTCTGCCCCTCACCCCCTACTTCTGCATGCTCTCTCTCTTAAGAAAAAAAAAAAAAAGTATTGCCAAGTATTAATGAAACTACAAACGTATAGTATGTCTAGTCTGCACAGTTTCGCGTTTGCCTCCAACCTTGCTTAGTAGTGAAAATGGGAGTTATATATTATGAATTATGAAATTCCTTAGAATTTGATCTTTTGGTAGAGGAATTGTTTTGAAGACCCAGATGAAATTCTACCTTTTAAAATCCTCCCTAGGTTTCCAGACCCACTGACTGTTCTTTTTCAGAATAACCCTGCTTTCCTGATCCTAGATGTGTAGCCAGTGTTGGCTAATGTAGGGTCCTCTTTTTGGTGAGTACCCAGAGAGCTACCATATGAGAGCTGCCCACATATGAAAGGGACCAGGTCCAGGACCTTAAACAGAACAAGAATGAACATAGAAGCATTGCTTTAATTGTTGGCCTCGGGACCTGGCTATGAACTGAAGAAAGTATTCAATGGAAATGTAGTTGATATAGAAATCTAGCTTTATAATGATGCCATCGGGTATCTCAGAAGCACTAAGAATAATGTCAGGAGATGTATGGAGAAAAAATTATAAATACAGTACCCATATCCCTTAAGGACCTTAAAGTTAGTAGACAATTAGAATGGAATTCTGTATTATAACAGAGGT
This sequence comes from Lontra canadensis, assembly GCF_010015895.1. Lineage (NCBI taxonomy): Eukaryota > Metazoa > Chordata > Mammalia > Carnivora > Mustelidae > Lontra > Lontra canadensis. The sequence goes on from NW_022631027.1 coordinate 17,933,604, forward strand.
CCATGTACTTGAAAAGAGGGAAAGTGATATAAGAGTGATTTGGAAGTGGGTCATGTAAACTAAATAATATGTGGGGGTTAAGGGGGTAGGAGAAGAGTAAATGAAGCAAGATGGGATTGGGAGGGAGATAAACCATAAGTGACTCTTAATCTCACAAAACAAACTGAGGGTTGCTGGGGGGAGGGGGGTTGGGGGGGTGGGGTTATTATGGACATTGGGGAGGGTATGTGCTATGGTGAGTGCTGTGAAGTGTGTAAACCTGGCGATTCACAGACTTCTACCCCTGGGGAAAAAATATATTATATGTTTATAAAAAAATTAAAAATAAAGTAAAAAAAAACCCACTGGAAAGTGGGAAATGCAAAACATTTAACATGAGAGATTTGCAAGGTGAAGGATGTGGCCAGTGTGATAGGATTGAGAAAGAAAGGAATACAGTTTTAGGGGAAAATGAGGTCAAGGATTTGTCCTCAGTGGGGCTGGCTTCATGGATTTAGGACTAGTGCTATTACTATAGGGGCTCCTACTCAGAGGGTAGGCATTTAATGCTCTTTGGTCACCTTCATGAAATTCTTAATAATTTAATTTTTGAATTTGTGTTTTTTGAGTGAAGTCCAATGACACAATAGAACATGCACCAATAGCTTCAAGCCTCAACGCACATCCACCCCCACCTCCTACTTAATCTCCTACCCTCTATCTTTCTAGGAGAGTTTCAGTGATAACTGCTCCATCAACCCCTAGTACCTGTGCCCCTCCTGGCCCCTTCCTCCCACTCTCTACTCCCCTCCTCCCATGACAGCTTCCACCTCCTGCCCCTGATGTCCCAGGCTCTGCCTGGCCTCCCCTTCCCTTTACCCATCTAATCATTGCTGCTGCCTTCCACCCCTGGTAGAGAACTGGGCAGGAGTTTGAGGAGATCCAAGGCTGGCTGTGCCTGTCCCATGGCACTTCAGAGCTATCTGAGCATAGCTATGCCCATCCATATCTAGGGCTTACATCACCATGGCATAGTTGATGGGTAACTTGGTGGGAGTAAGCCTCTAGCTCACCCAAATCCAGGTACCCCATGCATCCCATTGCAGAGGTTATAATTCCTTGGTAATTTCCTTCCAACTATGAGTTGGGACAGCTATGCTTTGGGGAAGGGAGCTTGACTTCTCTGCCCCTGGCCAGGGTATAACATATCAGTGACTAGTGAGAGGAGGAATCCAGCAATCAGTGGACTATGAATGAACATGCAGTCATAGAGAGAGCTCTCTGGTAGCATTGAGTATCTGCATTCTGCAAAATTAGAAAGCAGATTAAAAAACACCTTGACAGATTGAAAAAGAAATAGCAGAAGAAGAGGTTTTACATTTAGGACCTTTAGGGGCATTTTTTTTTTCTTGCTTTTTGAACAAGGGGCTCTATGTTTTCATTTTGCAGTGGGCCCCAGAAATTATGTACCCAGCCCTGTGCTTGAGGTGGTAATTTGAACATTACAGATAAAAAAAATAATTATGGGGAGATATACTAGTAATGAGAGGACATAGATTACTTGGGAGATGATTTCAAGAAACACAAAATGGGGAGTTGGAAAAAGACAAAAAAGTTATAACCTCCCCACACTCCTAAAACAATGGTGTAATATTGAATAAGGTAGCACTGTGGAAAACTGTGGCTAGTCTTCTTTGAGGACTTTGGCAGAGTGAAAAATGCTTCAGAGTTGCCTTAACCCCCAACTAAAGGTGCAGGAAGCCGGGGACATTTGAGCTCTGACTTATATTTATCACTGGACTACTTTGAGTATAAATACCTCAGAATTTCTGGCCTAGTCTGTGTATAAATTGAGAAGAAGTCTTCAATCCTATAGTCTCAGGGGCTGATAGGAGATAAGGGGAGCCTGACCTGGATGGGAGTGCTAAAAGGATCCAACCTGGGCACCAAAAGGATCTGCTATACAGAATGCTTCTTTAACCCATTTGATATCAAGTGAGTTGGCTCTGGGGATGATGGTACTGAACTAGGCCACACTAAATTGGGAGTACCCTACATGGGTATGGGTTCTTCTTCCCAATGTTTATTTAGATGTGAAACTAATAATAACCAACTTCAGAGGCCTTGAAACTCTATCTGCCATTTAAAGTAATAAGAATTCACAAAATCACAAGCATGTGCAATGCATTCTATATAAAGTACCTGATTTCTTAATTTCTTCAATATACTTCCCCGTGTGAAAAACAGTCTCTCACAGCTCAGAATGCTCTAAATACAGTTAATTGTCTGCATTCAATTAAGTGCTCTGGTTTTACAAAGGACAAAATTTTCATTTTTAGTTTAACCAAAATTTAACACTATGAACATACAGTGTCTTGCTCTTATATGTATTATGAATATTTAGAAAACACAATGGTATCTCATCTGACATGTATTAGGTATCAAAAATTTTACTTTAGGAAGTACTGGAGTAAGGGTCGCTAGGGGAATGCCTCAAAAACGGGGGTGGGGTGGGACATCAACTGTGGATAAAACCAGGGTTCAGGATATGTAATGCTGAAGTTTGAATCCTGTCTCTGACTTATGAGCTAAGTGACTGTAGGAAGTTACTTCACTTCTCTGTGCCTCAATTTCTTTATCCTCATAAAATTTTTTTCTTTAGATTTAAATGAAATAATACTTATAAAGTACTTATCATAATCTTGGTACATGAAGTAAGTGGATCCATTAAAATTGCCTGCTTCCGTATTCTTGGAGTAAGCCCTCAGAAATACTGTGGGTTATTATAAGTTACTTAATCTGGGAGCAGAAATTAACTCCAAAACAGAAGAGGCCAGAAATACATAAAATCTCACCAAGAAAATGACAAAAGGAGCTTCACAGGGAAACTGACAGGATAATCCCTCTAGTCTTCTGGTAACATTAAGGGTAGGTCCCCTGGTTAGAAAGTGAAGGCTGCTGAGTTTTTGGATTTCTATTATAGAGTCATATATTTGTTTTATCCTTACTATATTACAGGCAATATGTCACCAGTATTAATTAAAACATATAAATTCTGTCTTATATAAACTCATTTAGAGAATAAATCTCCAAATCACTTTTATGGGGATAGTGAAATTTTGATATCAGTACTATGCATACACATGAGAAGAAAGAGGCCAATATCACCTGTAAATATGGATGCAAAAATTATAAACAAAATTTTAGAAAGCCAAATACAGAAATATATGTTTGTATACACACATGCATATATGCAAGTATGTGTATATAAATGGGAAGACTTATATGGGTATGAATGTTTACAATTATAATTAAGTTACATCACACATGTACCAATTTAAAAAAGAAAAAAATTATATAGGATCATCCTGTTAAATGGAAGAGACAACAAATTCAATCATAACTTAAAAAATTTTTTTAAAGATTTTTTATTCATTAATTTGAGAGAGAGAGAAAGCACAAGCAGGAGAGGCAGCAGAGGGAGAGAAAGAAGCAGGATCCCCACTGAGCAGGGACCCCCAAGTGGGACTCCATCCCAGGACCCCGGGATCATGACCTGAGCAGAAGGCAGACACCTAACTGACTGAGCTACCCAGGAGCCCCAACAATAACTTAGAATTTTTAAAAAAAATTCTTAACAACCTAGTAATAGACAGTAATTTCTTTAACCGAGTAAAGTTCATCTATGTCTCAGCAAATTCATTTTCAAACAAGTATTAGAAACATATCCTTTAAAAAATCAAGAATGAGACAGGAACACCACTTTTATTCAGTTTTGTCCTGCAGGTTCTAAATGACACATTAAGAAGAAAAAAGAAAGTATGCAATGTTTGGAAAGGAAGAAAAGAAGCCATTATTTGTTTATAAAATGAAAGTCCATATAGACAGTCCCATAGAACCACAAACTATTATAGACATCAGCAAGGCTTCTTGAAACAAAACCAATAATTAATTAATAATAAAGTTTGTTCTATAAATCAGCATCAAAGCATCAGTAACTAAATATAGTAACAAAGCAGTTGTAACTATAAATAAACATCGTACACAATAGCAGTGAAGTTTTTAAAATTCCTAATAATTAATCTAATCTGTAAGTGTGTGTCTGGAAGAGCAGAAGACTAAGAGTACCTTGCAGAATTCTGAAGAATGAGCTATAGATTTAGTCTACAGACATCAGGAGTTATTCTAATTCTATGGTAATTAAGGTCGTGTGGTCTTGACAATAAGCCAATGGAAAAGCTGCAAATCAGACCCATGCAAAGAGTATCCATGTGTAGGTTAGAGGCAGCACTATAGTTCAGTGGGAAAAGACTGTGCCGTCAGTATTCAATCAGCAGTGCTTGGACAATTTTTTATTTGCATGAGGAAAAAATAAATAAATTCCTTTGTTTTCCTATATACTTAGTTGTACTGCCATTGAATTAAAGACCAAAATATGCAACCTAAAATAAAAGATGTTTTAAGAAATTATAGAAGAAACTTCTTAATGGCTGTTTAGGACTAAAACATTTTTAAAATTAAACCCTAGGAGAACATACATAAAAGAAAACTGTGCTATGTGTGAGTGCATTAAAATTATTTTTTTTACAATTAAGAAAATCATGGGTGAAGCATGTCAAAGGGTAATAAATAGATCATAAATGATGAATTCCTCTGCCTGTGCACATGAAATAACATGTGCACAAGATTATTCATTGCATCATAGTTTCTAATAACAAAATATAAGGTGAGCCTAGATATCTCATTTCTCACCATTAAATAGGTCCAAGAGATGAACTCTGTTCTGTGTACATCTATTAAAAAAAAGAAGAAGAAGAAAAGAAAGAAAGAAAGAAAGAAAGAGAGAAAGGAAGTAAAGAAGTATTGCAACCTGAGAAAATCTAACAGAATTGCATCAATGCCAGCAATGATGGAGGGATTTTCCTTGACATTTTTCTTTCTTTTGTTTTGTTTTTTTTTTCCCCTTAACATTTTTATGTTATTTCACACTTGGTGCCACCACCTCCAGGGAAGATCCTCTGAGTTCCCTTAATTCCATAGGGGGTTGGGGGGTGGAATTAAAGTGAAAATGTCAAAGACTGAAGGTAAACAGATGCCACTCATATGAGTAGCAGACAATTAGTACCTAGACTGTATTTTAAAAACTGCTACAAGACAATAAAAAAAAAAAGATAATACATTCGGGATGCCTGGGTGGCTCAGTTGGTTGGGTGTCTGCCTTTGGCTCAGGTCATGCCCCCGGGGTCCCTGGGATAAAGTCCTGCATCAGGCTCCCTGCTTGGTGGGGAGTTTGCTTCTCCCTCTGCTCCTCCCAGTATCTATCTCTGTCAAATAAAAAAATAAAATCTTTAAAAAAAAAAAGATAATACATTCAATGGCAAAGTATGTGAAGGCCTTTCAAAAAGAAGAAGACACTAATGGTATATAGATAGTATAGTATAGTGGATACTTTTTCATACCTATTGAACTGTCAAACTAACAAATACTAACATCAACATCATTAAGTATATGGAACTACACGTACCGTTATATACTTCCAAATTGGTATAAATATCTTCAATTCCTTTGCGGAACAACTTGTCAATATCTGGAAGGATTTAAGAGGTGTAGTATATTCTGTGGGTCAGTAGTTTATCACCAGATGCACAGTTCTTAGAGAAACTCTTGTATTTGTATACAAAAATATGCATAGGAAAATGTTTATTAATTTATAGATTGCAATTACAGAATATTAGAAACAATCTGAATTACCCATATGTGAGGTGGATAAATAAATGGGAATAGAACAGGATAATCTAAAGTGAATAAAGTGAATGACCTTAATAATAGTTATCACTAATACATCTCAACACAAAAGAGGGAAAAAACCTAACAGAATAATATATTCAGTATTATGTCATCTCTACTCACCTTTAAAAATAGAAAATGACCATATGTAACTTATGTACACACGGGTATGTTGTAAATTAATAAAAGATGCATGGGAATGAAAAATATTAAATTGGGACCTGGAAGAGAGGAATTTGAAAGGGGTGAGCATGGATCTTAATTCTATCAGTAATATTTGATTTGTAAGAAGAAAGCAAGAAATAAAGTGCTAAGAGTGATGAAACCAGGCAGTAACTGTGGGAAAGTTTTTATATTATTCTTTATATATATTTGGAGGCTGAGAATTTTTTTATAATAAAGGATTACTAATAGCAAGAGAAAGACAGAGACCAGGGATGGGGTGAGGAGGAGATTGACTGCGAAGGAGTATAGGGACCATTTTGGGTTGGTGGAACTATTCTATGTCTTGATAGAGATGGTAGTCACATGATTCCATATACTGTCAAATATCATAGACTTATACACTTAACACGAGTGACTTCTAGTAGATATAAATTGTTACCTCGATAAAGCAAATTTTAAAAAATATCCTCTCAGACTTTGCAAGTCTAAAAGAAAATGGCAGCGTGGACACTCATTACTCTGAAAGTGTCCCCAAAGACGTTTCTCTTCCTCTCTTACTCAGTTTCTCTCACAGATTTCCCTTCTCTTTATTTTTCTTTCTCCCTGTCCCAAAACCTTTGTCTTTCTCTGTTTTTGCTGGTCACTCTTGGCATCTACCCATCTTGCTTTCTATCTGCCTGTCTCCCACTGCCTCTTTTGCCAGAATCACATTTCCCTTCTCTGGCAACAGTGAGACCTCCTTAAACCCAGTCACAGAAAAAATCAAATAATTTTGCAGCATCTTTATCTCTTTTTTTTTTTTTTTTTCCTGGTTCTCACACACATACTCTGTTGCTGATCCCAGCCTGGAAAAGTTGTGGGGAGGAGGGGACCCAGCAGCTAATAACTTCTCTAACAGACATAGATGCAACAGGTAGGGTGAGGATATTGTGCTGGGTTATGGGGTTCACTGTAGTGCCTGACTTGACCATGACATTTTGTTGGGACTGTATGGTGAGGAAAATGTAGAGAAATCATGTTAGTACTTACAGGATTTATATTCATCTTTATAGCACAGACAAAAAGCAGAATCAGAAGCTCTTCACTGAAACATCCCATTATTCCCTTGTAGCAGAGATGCTACTACTGTCTGAATTCCAAGTTAAGAATTCTGGGCGTTCATGCCCTGTCCCAATGCCAGTTCCTTCCAGTCATTTCAGCTTCTTGGTTTTATTAGCCCTACCTCAGGCTTTTGCACTGTAGTCTACTCACTTGTTCAGTCTTTGCTCCGTGGCTTCATCTCACAAACCATAGTTGGAAGCAAATATAACAAACATTAGCTTCTCACACATTCTGGATACTAGGATAGGAGTTGGGGACTCAAGGGGATTGAGACACAGTTACTGTCCTCAAACATCTCATAGTCTGGAGGGAAAATACACTTTATCTCCTTATCTTGACTTTGAGATATTTGGACCAGCAGCACAGTGTTTGCAATTGATCTCTGTAATATCTCTTAAGAAATGCTCCCAAGTAAACTCAGCTTGACATTCTCAGGAGACACTCCAGTTACAAAGAGTGAAATGTTAAAGAAAAATGACCATAACACCAACTAATAGTATTTCTTTCGGATTTCTGATGTAGCATGATATAGGCAGAGATTAGTAAATTTGATGAGGAATTAAGGATAGGACTTTGATACAACAAGCACAACGAAATGATCTCTAAATGGCCTTTTTCTTCCAAAGCATGTCATTAACATTTATCCCCTTATTATTTCCTCCACTTCATGTAATTTGTTTGATAACACCCTAAACATGTTAGCTGGAAAACAAAGATGAAGAACGTGTGAACAATTTACTAGAGTTTGGCATGACTTTTCCACTCTATAATAACAAAAGCAATATACAAATATCTCTGTATCCTTTCAAAATGTTAAACATGTCACCACTTACCTTTTAGAGAATATTTTTGCGTATGAACTATAATTTTATGTATGATTTTAATAAAAAGTAGAATGCTAAAAATAAGCAACATGAAAAAAATTAAGAAGTTTACCCTTTCCTTAAGCATTTACAGTGACCAGAAAAAAAGAAAGAAAAAATAAGTGAGTATGAATGTAGTAGCAGTATTAGCTTTTAATCTTTCTAGTTTAAAAACTATCGTTTTTTAGATACCTATATTCATTTTTAACTGAAAATTCCTTTAAAAACCACTGAAATGAATATAAGTGTACTAAAATTTTTCTTAATTAATAGCAATTATAACTGAAAAAGCTCAAAAATTTGTGAGAAGGAAAAAGACTGGTAAATTATAGGTAATTTTCATTGTTATCCCTAGCAAAGTCTAACATTAATTGGAGAGTTTGGTAAATGTTCAGCATAAGCTTAATCTCAAGAAAACCCCCCAGGGAGACTGGGTGGCTGATAGAGCATGCAACTTTTGATCTCAGGGTTGTAAATTCAAGCCCCATGTTGAGTGAAGAGATTATTTAAAATCTTAAAAAAAAAAACCAACAACCCACAAACATTGTTCCCAGTGGGTGAAGGCTAGCCACTGAATGTTGCCTAAATTTATTGGTTACATTTTTATGCTAAAGTCATAATTTTTCAGGATCCCTTAACTTATTTGGATTTGGCTTTATACTAGTTGACCTCAATTATTAAATAAGAGAGGATAGAGCCAAACTGTTAGAAATTTCTAAAGAAAAAAAAGAATTTTTATAATATGACTCTTAAAAATAACAATAGCATTATTGGAACTTGGTCTTCCAGTTTTATAAAAGCTAATTGGAAATGACCCATTTTATATCACTACAATACAAACTTTCATAATTGTCATGATTGGGCATGAATAGATTGTGGTATGTGTTAGAATGTGTGAATTTTAAAACTATGTTCAGAACATAGAGTTTATAAAATCAACAAAAACTAAAGCAAATGTTTCTATAAAATTATTGAACTTTAGTTAGACAGCTTCTGTCTCTCAGCCTTATCTGACTCAGTAGTTAAGCTTTATAGGTCAATATTGTAGATAAGTCTACCCTTGGCTTTTATGGCAAATAAATATAAAGCACTGTATTGGAAATCACATTAGCAGTTGTTTGTTCAGTTTGTTGTATGGCCACAATTCTTAGTATTAATAAAATAAAATATTTATTATAGATCATTCCTAAGAGACCTAAGGCCTATCTGGCAGAGCCAGTCTGATTAAATGCAAGAAAGTATGCTGCAGTACTGTAGGGCTCTCGGATGGCTACAAATCCAGCTCGTCTTCTTTAACAGCTTAGCTTTTAACTCCTATAATGTGTCCCCTATTTGATCACCGCATGAAACAAGAGAAGCTTATCTGAAAACACAACTACAAATGAATTCAATTTACTATATGTCTTTAGCTGCTAAACTGCAGGATAAAGTTCCTATTTATATAAAACTCATACACAGAAGTCAGCAGTGTGCTTTTACTTTGATTTTGAAGCAAATTATATGGATATTTAATGGAATAATAATTCTATTATAGCAAATTTTAAATTCAAGGCACTTTTGATGAAAATAGATTGCTCTTATTGACATTTATTATTTGCAATTCTGAGTCACATTAATGCAATCCACCATCTGAAATTTCATTCCTATACATCTTCAACGTGCATAAGACTGTTCAGTTGAAAAATGTACTTTTATAAAACTATATATTCTATCATTGGATTTAAAGAAAGATACAGTCTGCTTACCTCAAAGTCTATTATGGTTACTTGAGAAAAATGTGATGCTCATTTATTTAAGATTAGTTATTCCTTTACTTCATTATTTATTTTTTATTGTTCATTTTTTTATTCAGGTGGAACATACAGTATTGTTTCAGGTATAAAAATCTAACGATTCTACAATTCTATACATTGAAGTTCTTTAATATTTAAGCATATTATTATGCCAATTAATGCCCAGGAGAAAACGGTCTAGGTGTGGAGGTGCAGTGTCAGATCTGAGGATCTATAAGAACTGAAGTGGCCAGGATTAGCCTCAACCCGGGAGTTAGGAAAGCTGACTCAAGCCACCTTACGATACTTGGGATATATTGTATTTGCATAAGGATGTTTCCAGGAGAGCATAAGACAATGCCCATAGTACTTTATTTTGCAGTATGGAATTTCAGCTCTAAGAAATGGGAACGAATACTTGAGAGGAAAGAGTGGACCATCAAAGAAAGAAAATTTCAGACAGGGCAGTTATTTTGGTCCCATAAATGCTGGGCTGCAACCAGGATGTAATCATGTATTCATATATCTGTCTATTTTAAACCCATACACTAATTTTTCCAGTGGATGTGGCACTGAAAAATATCTGTCTCCAATTACCTGGTCATTTAGTGAATGTACATGATATTCCCTTTATCATTTTTTACTTTTATTTAAATACAAAATAATTGGAAAGAACACATACTCAAAATATCCATATTTGATCCACTCATTTTGTCACTCCAGGATTCATTTTCCTGGAGGATGAAGTATAAATATTACCTACTTTTTACAGCCAGCTCAAGGATCTGCAACAATGTGTGTAAAATCTCAGTGGAGGTGCCCAGTAATTTCTTCCTGCAAAAATCCTTCAACAGCAATCTTCAAAAAGGAGGTGACTATGAGCACATTTACCATGCTTATTTACCTCCATATATTTCTTATTCCATGATGACTCTTCTACTACTTTATGGCAATAACAGTGTGGAAATATCAGTTCTGTCATAATCTCACCAAAACCGAATGCTAAAATTATTTTCATTCATTTAATAAATATATTAAATTGCCTACTATGTGGCAGGTCCACAAATGAGTTCCAAAGATGGATAATTATTTATGTTCTTGTCACTGGTAGAGCTTACCATCTACTCAGCAACACCAGGACTATAACTACACATCACGCCATACCCAATAATAATAACAAAAAATACAAGTATATCCTCAGATGTGACAAATCTGATTAGAAATCTCTCTATCCTTGTTTTGTTTGTGTGTGTATGGGGAGAGTGGGAGAGAAGGGAAGGGACAAGACACTGAGGAACAGATTCATAGAAAGAGAGAGCCAAAATATTATTGCCTCTATCATTCTCCATGTACATGAAATACTGGTTGAATAAAATTTAGAGTTATATAGCAGACAACTGGGAAAATATTATCACTGCATAAAATAAGGAAGCAGAAATAATTAAGAAAAATATATCACTAATATTAAACTACTTGGCAAAATAAAATTGAAATAATAATTGAATGACTAATAATAAAGGTGTATATATTGGAATTAATTCACTAAATTGGAGGTTAAGCTTACTGCATCTGATTCTTCATGTCTATAATACTTCTATGATAATCTCACTATGGTTTTACATATATTTAAAAGCTTAAAAGCTTATTCTTTGAGTTGCTAATATTTATGAAAGGGATAACATTTAAGTCCTATATTCTTTGTTGGCTTAATTTTTCTTTTGACAGTTTCATTATGATATAATTGACATATAATAAACTGATAAGTCTAAAGTAAAAAAAAAATTGGTATGTTTGAATATGCATAGACACCCTTGAATTCCAATAGTGAACATATCTATCACCCTAAAAGCTTCCCCATATTCCTAGGTAACCCCTCTCTCAAACTTCTTCTGACCCTTGGGCAACACCTCACCTGTTTTATGACAATATAGATCAGTTTGCATTTTCTGGGATTTAAATAAATGTAGTCATAAAAAATGTACTTTTTATTTCTGAGATTTATTTATGCTGTTTTTTAATAGTTCATTGTTTTGTTGCTGGGTAATACTGCATTATATGGATATGTCATATTTGTTTATTTAGCTAATGGACATTTGAATTATTTTGCATGTTTGGCTACTCTAAGTAAATATGCTACAAATACTCATACATAAGTTTGTGTGGACAGAGGCATTCATTCCTATTATGTAAGTAGCTAGCAGTAGATTAGCTGGATCATTTGGTAATTTTATAATTAATTCTTTTTTTAAAGTTTTTATTTAAATTGAATAAACTTACACTGTAATATTAGTTTCAGGTGTATAACAGAGTGACTCAATACTTCCGTAATCACCCTGTGCTCATCACAAGTGTACTCCTTAAACCCTATCCCTATTTCACCCATCTCCCTACCCACCTACCCTCTGGCAACCATCAGGTTGTAGTTAAGAATGTTTCTTGGTTTGTCTCTCTCTTTCTCTCTCTCTTCTTTTCCCTTTGCTCATTTGTTTTGTTTCTTAAATTCCACATATGAGTGAAATCATATGTCATTTGTCTTTTTCTGACTGCAAAGCTGTGTTCCAGAATTGCAGTTTACATTTCCGCTAGCTCCAGTTGCTCCAACACTTGCTTTGGTACATCTCTTAAATTTTATCCATTCTAATAGGTGTGTGATGGTATCTCACTGTGTTTTATTTTGCATTTCCCAATGAATAATTATAAGAGATTCTCAGATCTCTTCATGTAATTGCCATTTAATTGTCATCTCTTTGTCCTCTTAGATGAAATGTCTTTTCAGATTTCTGCCCATCTCTTTATTGGGTTGTTTTATAGTAAGGTGTTTTATGTTTCTTGTATAATCCGGATACAAGTCCCTTAACAGATATGTGACTTCAGATTACTTTCCTCCAGTCTGTGGCTTATTGGTTCATTATCTGAAAAGAATATTTTAAAGACCAGAAGTTCATAAATTTTGTTAATTATAATTTATTATGTTTTTTTTCTTTTATGGATCCTGGATTTTTGGTGTTGTACCTAAGAGCTTCAAAATATATTGAAAAAAAAAAAACAGCTGATTAAATGAAAGAATAAATTATCAAGGATACTAGAGCTTCTAATAATTCTTTCTAAATATTAATAGAATAATGCACAATCATTAAATATATAGAATACCTAAACAATGTTAATAGCTAACTTGACCTACTCGACATTCACAGAACACTCTACTCAAAAAAAAAAAATAAATAAACAAAAACCACGTTCAACTCAAAAGCTACAGTATAGTACAGACCATAATTTGGGACATAAATTGTTTCAGTAAATTAAAAAAAGATTCAACCCATACAAAATATGTTCTATGAATCTGAAATCAATGACAAAAAGATCTCTGGAGATTTCCCCAAAATATTTGGAAATTCAAAAAACACAATTCTAAATAAATTATAGAACATAGAAGAAATCAACAGGACATTTGAAAGTATTTTGTACTGAATGACAATGAAAACAAAGCATATCAATCAGAAGGAAATGTATAGTCCTTAAGTGACTGTCTTAGAAAGTAAACAGGGCACAAATTAATGGTCTCAGCATCCGCCTTAAAAAAAAAAAAAAGTAAGTTTATCCCAAAAAAACTAATACAAAGAAAATGATAAAGGTCAGACTGAACAAAAGTCAATTGAACAGAAAATAGAAAAATACTGGTGAAAATAGAACCAGAAGCTGTTTTTCTGACATTAATAAAATGGATGAAAACTTAGCCAGATTGATCAGGATAAAAAAGACAAAATTATTAATATCAGGAATAACACTGGTGACATCACAATGGGTTCTCTATATATTAAAAAAATAATAAGGGTATATTAAGGACAATTTTTTATCAGTATATTTTATTAACTTAGAGTGGACAAATTGCTTGGAAGATTCTAACTATCAAAACTCAGGAAGAAATAGATAAACTGAATAACCCAATGTCCATTAAATAATTAAGTTGAAAATATTGCCATAAAGAAAATCCCAGCCCACCTTGTTCACTGATTAATTCTACTAAACAATAGGAAATAATAAGGAAATAATACTAATTCTACACAAACTCTTTTAGAATATTCAAGAACAAGAGCATTTCCTAACTCATTCTGTGAGACCGTGATCACTCTGATAGCAAACCACATAAATTACAATGAATAAGAAAACTACAAACAATTTCTGTAAATAAAGATGCAAAATTTCTAGAGGAAATTCTAGCTGATTTAATCCAGTAATATGTAAGTAGAATAAAGCATTATGATTAGGTGGGACTTACCAAACATCCATTCCCATTTTAAACAAACAAATACCTAGAAACTAACAATAAAAAAGAACTGCATCTCTCTGGTAATGGGCACCTAACAATAACATTAACCTAACATCGAGCTTAATGTTAAAAGACTGAATGCTATTTCGGGTCACAATGCTTTGAAACTAGAACTCAGTCACAAGAGAAAAATTGGAAAGAACTCAAATACATGGAGGCTGAAGAGCATCCTACTAAAGAATGACTGGGTCAATCAGGAAATTAAAGAAGAATTGAAAAAATTCATGGAAACATGAAAATGAGAACACAACTGTTCAAAATCTTTGGGATGCAGTAGAGGTGGTCCTAAGAGGAAAATATATAGCAATACAAGCTTTTCTCAAGAAACAGGAAAGTTGTCAAATACACAACCTAATCCTACACCTAAAGGAGCTAGAGAAAGAACAGTAAATAAAGCCTAAGCCTAGCAAGAGAAAGAAATAATAAAGATTAGAGCAGAAATCAATGAAACAGAAACCAAAAGAACTGTAGAACAGATCAACGAAAGTAGGAGCTGGCTCTTTGAAAGAATCATTAGGATTGATAAACCCCTGGCCAGACTTACCAGAAAGAAAAGAGAAAGGACCCAAATAAATAAAATCATGAATGAAAGAGGAGAGATCACAACCAACACCAAAGAAATAAAAACAATTACAAGAACATATTATGAGCAAATATATGCCAGGAAATTAGACAATCTGGAAGAAATGGATGCATTCTTAGAGACATATAAACTATCAAAATGAACCAGGAAAAATAGAAAACCTGAACAGACCCATAACCAATAAGGAAATTGAAGCAGTCATCAAAAATCTCCCAATAAACCAGAGCCCAGGGGCAGATGGCTTCCCAGGGGTATTCTACCAAACATTTAAAAAAGAATTAATACCTATTCTCCTAAAACTGTTCCAAAAAATAGAAATGGAAGGAAAACTTCCAAACTCATTTTATGAGGCCAGCATTACCTTGATCCTCAAACCAGACAAAGACCCCATCAGGAAGGAGAATGACACACCAATACTCCTGATGAAAATGGATACAAAAATTCTCACCAAAATACTAGCCAATAGGATCCAACAGTACATTAAAAGGATTATTAACCATGACAAAGTGGGATTTATTCCAGGGCTGCAAGGTTGCTTCAACATCTGCAAATCAATCATTGTGACACAATACATTAATAAAAGAAAGAACAAGAACCTTATGACACTCTCAATAGATGCATAAAAAACATATCACAAAGTACAGAACCTTTCTTGATCGAAACTCATCATAATGTAGGGATAGAGGGTACATACCTCAGTATCATAAGAGCCATAATTATGAAAACCTGCAGAGAATATATTCTCAATGGGGAAAAACTGAGAGCTTTTCCCCTAATGTCAGGAACACAGCAGGGATGTCCACTGTCGCCACTGCAATTCAACATAGTACTGGAAGTCCTAGCCTCAGCAATCAGACAACAAAAAGAAAAGGCATCTGAATTGGCAAAGAAGAAGTCAAACTCTCACTCTCTGTAGATGATATGATGCTTTATGTGGAAAATCCAAAATACTCCACCCCAAAACTGCTAGAACTCATACAGGAATTCAGTAAAATGTCAGGATATAAAATCCGTGCACAGAACTCAGTTGCATTTCTATACACCAGCAGCAAGACAGAGGAAAGAGTAATTAAGTAGTCAATCCCATTTACAATTGAACCCAAAACCATAAGACACCTAGGAATAGATCTAACCTAAGAGACAAAGAATCTGTACTCAGAAAACTATAGAATACTCTATAAAGAAACTGAGGAAGACACAAAAAAATAGAAAAACATTCCATGCTCATGGATTGGAAGAAAAAATATTGTGAAAATGTCTATGCTACCTGGAACAACCTACACATATAATGCAATCCCTATCAAAATGCCATCAACTCTTTTCAAAGAAATGGAGCAAATAATCCTAAAATTTACATGGAACCAGAAAAGACTCTGAATAGCCAGAAGAATGTTGAAAAAGAAAACCAGAGCTGGTAGCATCACAATTTTGGACTTCAAGCTCTATTACAAAAGTGTAATCATCAAGACAGCATGGCACTGGCACAAAAACAGACCCATAGATCAGTGGAACAGAATAGAGAGCCCAGAAATGCACCCTCAACTCTGGTCAACTAATCTTCAACAAAGCAGGAAAGAATGTCCAATGGAAAAGAGACAGTCTCTTCAAAAATGGTATTGGGAAAATTGGACAGCCACATGCAGAAAAATGGAACTGGACCATTTTCTTACACCACACACAAAAACTGAGTCAAAATGGATGAAAGACCTAAATATGAGACAGGAATCCACCAAAACCATTGAGGAGAACACAGGCAGCAACCTCTTTGACCTTGACCCCACAACTTCTTCCTAGAAAAATCACCGAAGTCAAGAGAAGCAAGGGCAAAAATGAACTATTGGGACTTCATCAAGATAAAAAAAGCTTCTGCACAACAAAGGAAACAGTCAACAAAACCAAAAGACAACTGACAGAGTGGGAGAAGATATTTGCAAATGACATATCAGATAAAGGAATAGTATCCAAAATCTATAAAGAACTTATCAAACTCAACACCCAAAGAACAAAGAATCCAATCAAGAAATGGACAGAAGACATGAACAGACATTTTTGCAAAGAAGACATCCAAACGTCCAACAGACATGAAAAAGTGCTCAACATCACTTGGCATCAGGGAAATACAAATATAAACCTCAATGAGATACCACCTCACATCCATCAGAATGGCAAAATTAACCTGTTGGTGAGAATGCAGAGAAAGGGGAGCCCTCCTTCACTGTTGGTGGGAATGCAACTGGTGCAGCCTCTCTGGAAAACAGTATGGAGTTTCCTTAAAAAATTGAAAACAGAGCTACCCTGTAACCCAGCAATTGCACTACTATTTACCCCAAAGATGCAAACGTAATTATCGAAGGGGCATGTGAACCCCAATGTTTATAGCAGAAATGTCCACAATAGCCACACTATGGAAAGAGCCTCGATGTCCATCAACAGATGAATGGATAGAGATGTGATTTTACACACACACACACACACACACACACACACACACAGGACTATTATGCAGCCATCAAAAATAAAATCTTGCCATTAGCAACAACATGAATGGAGTTAGAAGGTATTATGCTAAGTTAAAAAGTCAATCAGAGAAAGACAATGATCATATATCACTGATGTGAGGAATTTGAGAAATAAGACCAGAGGATCATAGGGGAAGGAAGGAAAAATGAAACAAGACAAAACCAGAGAGGGAGACAAACTGTAAGAGACCCTTAATCTCAGGAAAGAAACTGAAAGTTGCTGGAGTGGAGGAGGGTAAGAGGGATGGAATAGCTGGTTGATGGACATCAGGGAGGCCATGTGTTATTGTGAACTCTGTGAATTGTGTAAGACTGATGAATCACAGATCTGTATCCCTGAAACAAATAATACATTATAGGTTAATTTAAAAAAAAAAAAAAAGACTGAATGCTTTCCCCCTAAGATTAGGAGTGGTCTGAGGATATTTGCTCTCAGTCCTCCTATTTAACATTGTACCAAAGTTTAATATCAGTGAGATAAGACATAAATAAAATAAGTGGCATGCAAATAAAAAATTGTAAAATTTTGTTTGTATGAAGCATCATGATCTATGTTGAAGAAAAGCTACTAGAATAAGTGAACTCGGCAATATAACTTCAAATACATAAAATCAGGTCTATTACAAATTTATTGTAGCAATGATCAGAAGTTTAATTTAAAGTAGTATTTCAGTGGGATAAAAATATTATTTTGGGATAAAGCTAACAAAATATGTGGTGTCTTAAACATTTAAAGCTATAAAACTTTGCTGACATAATTTAAGGACCCGACTAAATAGTGAGATTTTTACCCTTTTTTGATTTAGAGTATTCAGTATTTATGATATAAATTTTCCCCAAATGTATCAATTCAAGACAATCCTAATAAAAAAAAATCCTAGCATGATTGTTTTATAGAAATCTACACTTTTGTTCTGAAATTTGTATGGAAGTGCTAAGGGTATTGAATAGCTAAAATAACTTTGGAAAAAGAATAAAATTGGAAGACTAAAATTAAGTAACACCAATCAGAAAGATGTGGGTTTTGGCTAAAATTACAGTCAAAGAGGTCAAAAAATAGACTAGGGAATTCAGAAATAGACCCACCTATATCTGAACAACTTATATTTGTAAATGTATTGTAATGGCAATTCAATATAAAAGACGTAACTATTAAAAAAAGAAAGAAAAAGGTAACTATTCTCAACAAACGTTTCTGAGACAACTGAAAATTTGTGCCAAAAAAGAATGAAAACAAAACAAAACCTTTCAATTTGTACTTTTCAGTATGTACAAAAAAGTTAACTCTGAATGTATCATTAGATGTAAGTGTAAAGACTGAAACTATAAAAATCCTAAAATAAAACATAGGAGAACATTTTTGTTGTATTACCTTGGTTTATGCTAAGAGTCCTTAAAGTACCAAAGGATTAGTTCATTATAGAAAAACACTGATGAAACACACTTTCTAAAATTACAAATTTATGTTTTTAGACAGTAAATAAAAAGACAAGTCTGAGAGAATAATACTTAAGCATATTTCTTGAATTCAGATTACAGTCAAGTTCTCAAATTTCATAGGAAAACAATTTAAGAGATCGTAAGTGGGCAGAGAATTTAAAAAGACATTTCAACAAAGATTAAGGATAGCAAAAAAAAAAAAAACTTGAAAAGCTGCTCAGCATCATTAGTTGTTAGGAAAATGCAAATTAAATCTCTTTGAGACTCAACCTCACACCTATGGGGTTGGATAAAATTAAAAACACTGATTGCACCAAATGTTGGCAATGCTCTGGAACAACTGAAACTTTTATACCTTACTGTGAGAATGTAAAATCTTACAACCACTTCGGAGAACATTTTGACAGTTTCTTAAAACTTAAGCCTACAATCTATACCTTTTGGCCATTCCACTCTTGGGTATTTACCTATAAGGAAAGAAAGCATACATCCATACCAATAATTGTACATGAGTATTCATGAAAGCATTATTTGTAATAGATAAAATTCATAAAACAACACAAATATCTAGCAGTAGGTGAATGTATAAACAAATATGGTACAGACAACCCTCATTATTTGTGGATTCTATAATTGAGAATTCCACATTTGCAAATTCCAGTACCAACTAAAATGTATATGTAACCCTCAAATGAATCCTCTTGGCATTTACACGGGCACTGAAGGACATTTGAGAGCACAGAGCAGTGAAAACATCTGAGTTGCCCGAAGAGCTCATTTTTCTAGCTAAGGTTGAACAAGGTCTTGTTTCAGCTCCCATAATATAAGCAGCTCAACCTTCTGCTCTATATTTAGTGCCATGTCTTTTGCATTTTTTGTGTTTTTGTTGGTGATTTTGCTGTTTAAATGGCCCCCAAACACTACTGAAATGCTGTCTGATGCTGTGCCTCATGGAGGAAATATGTATATCAGCTAAGTTACTTTCCACTATGAATTATAGTGCCATAAATTCAATGTTAATGAATCAAAATATATGTTAAATAAGGTGCCCTGAAACAGAAACTCCCATAAAACAGGATTATGTATTGATTCGTTGATGAAAATGTTGTGACCGAAGGCTGGCAGGAACCTAACCTGTATTTTCCCTAGGGGCAGTGACTCAGTATTTGCTAATTCAGTCTGCTTGGACTTTATAGAACATGACTACTGTGAATAATGAGAATTCACTGTATATCTATACAATGGAATATTACTTGCAGTAAACTAGAGTGAACTACTGATGCATGCAACAAGATAAATCTCATAATAATTATGCTGAGAGAAAGAAGTCAGGAGAAAATAAGTACATATTTTATGATTCTATTTATATAAAACTCTAGAAACTGCAAACTGATCTATAGTGACAAGATAAGTGGTTGCTTGGAGGAGGAGAGGTGAGTTAAGAGAGAAGGAGGATAAAGACTTTTGAACATGTTACCATCTTGATTTTGCTGAGAGTTTCATGGATGTAAACATGCATAAAAAACCTCAAAATGTGCACTTGAAATGTGTAAAACTATGTATATGTCAATTATACTTTAATAAAGCCGTTTAAAAAAAGAACTGATTTTTGACAGTGGTCAAATTGCGGAGAAAAGAATCTAAATACAGTCATATAAAGACACAAAGGCAGGGATGTTTGTATAATATTTGAATTTCATGTGTGAAGAATATAATCTCCAGCTCCTACTGGAATGAAATTCCTTAGTGCTTAATTTTTACCAGTTTTAAATTTTGTTGACCTCTTTTTTTGTATTCTGTCACATTATCTATGCTTCTTTGTTTCTTAGCTGTTTCGGAAAAACCCCAGTGAAGCATTGCATGTTCAAAAGTTTAAAATAATCTTCTTTATAATAATTATTATGATGTTCATACTAATTTGTTAATTTTAATGAAAAACATTGTATTTAAGCACTATTAATTTGCATATAGAAATAAAATTCCAGGGGCGCCTGGGTGGCTCAATG